>NC_061512.1:231517472-231539541 GCF_022539505.1 Lolium rigidum | reverse complement strand
CCAAGCTGGAATTGGTCGGAAGCTGTGTGGTGTGCTTCGATCGAGAGAATGGCCGTCCATACATATCATTGATTTCCTTCCGATCGTGCCTTTTCCACTTAGTCTCCCCTCGTGCCGCGATTGAGGAAGACCAATCGGCTTAAGGTCGGGAACAAAGTCAACACAAAACTCAATTACCTCCTCATTTCCATAGCCCTTGGCGATGCTTCCTTCTGGCCTAGCACGGTTACGAACATATTTCTTTAATACTCCCATGAACCTCTCGAAGGGGAACATATTGTGTAGAAATACAGGACCGAGAATGGAAATCTCATCGACTAGGTGAACCAGGAGGTGCGTTATAATATTGAAGAAGGATGGCGGGAACACCAACTCGAAACTGACAAGACATTGGATCACATCGTTCTGTAACCGTGGTAGAACTTTTGGATTGATTACCTTCTGAGAGATTGCATTGAGGAATGCACATAGCTTCACAATGGCTACTCGAACATTTTCCGGCAGGAGCCCCTCAAAGCAATCGGAAGCAATTGCGTCATAATCACGTGGCGATCGTGAGACTTCAGGTTTTGGAACTTTTTCTCCGCCATGTTTATTATTCCCTTTATATTGGACGAGAATCCTGACGGGACCTTCATACTGCTCGGGCATTCAAAAAAGATGACCTTCTCTTCTTTGGTCGCAGCGTAGCCGGCACGACCTTGAAACCGTTCCGGATGCAGGTCATCGGGGTCTTTCAAACTTTGCTGAGTCCTGCCGTGCTTCCTTTGTATCATTTGACTTCCCGTACACGCCCAAGAAGCTTAGGATGTTCACGCAAATATTCTTCGTAACGTGCATCACGTCGATTGCGGAGCGGACTTCTAGGACTTTCCAATATTCTAGCTCCCAGTAATATAGGTTTCTTCTTCCACATGGCTACGTGCCCGTCAGCTCCTTTCGGAACTGATTGTCCACCAGGACCCTTTCCAAAGATGACTTTCAAACCCTTGACCATATCAAATACCTCAGCACTAGTGTGTTCCGCAGGCTTCGGCCGGTGATCTGCCTTGCCGTTGTAATGCTTGCCTTTCTTTCTTACTGGATGACCTTTCGGAAGAAATCGACGATGCCCAAGGTACACGTTCTTCTTACAATTTGGCAAATGTACACTTTCGGTCTCATGTAAGCAGTGCGTGCATGCATTGTATCCCTTATTTGACAGTCCCGAAAGGTTACTAAGAGCAGGCCAATCGTTGATGGTTACGAAAAGCAACGCTCGTAGGTCAAATTCCTCTTCTTTGTGCTCATCCCACACACGGACACCAGGTCTGCCCCACGACTGTAAAAGTTCATCAACTAATGGCCTTAGGTACACATCGATGTCGTTGCCGGGTTGCTTCGGACCTTGGATGAGCAACGGCATCATAATGAACTTCCGCTTCATGCACAACCAAGGAGGAAGGTTGTAGATGCATAGAGTCACGGGCCGTGTACTATGGCCGGAGCTACGCTCGCCAAAAGGATTCATGCCATCCGTACTTAGACCAAATCTTATGTTCCTTGCGTCGGTGCAAAATCTTTGAACTCTCTGTCGATCTTTCTCCATTGCGTTCCATCCGCGGGTGTCTCAACTCCCCGTCCGACTTACGGTCCTCTTTGTGCCATCGCAACAACTTGGCATGCTCTTTGTTCCCGAACGGACGTTTCAACCGTGGTATTATAGGAGCATACCACATCACCTTGGCGGGAACCCTCTTCACGGGTTTTCGGCCCTCAACATCGTCACCGGGGTCATCGCCTCTGATCTTATAACGCAATGCAGTGCATACCGGGCATTCATTCAAATTCTCGTATTCACCGCGGTAGAGGATGCGATCGTTGATGCATGCATGTATCTTCGGAACCTCTAAACCTAGAGGGCGAGACAACCTTCTTTGCTTCGTACGTAGTGGCGGGCAACTCGTTATTCTTTGGAAACATATTCTTCAACATTTTCAGCAAGTTTTCAAATGCCGAGTCAGCTACACCTGCCCGTGCCTTCCATCTCGGCAAATCCGAGTGTGCAGCCCGGCTTTTTCGGACCATCATCGCAGCCGGGGTACAGCGCCTTCTCGTGATCCTCTAACATGTGATCCAAATTCTCCCTCTCTTTTTCAGTTTCGCAGCGTCTCCGTGCATCGGCAATGGTCCGACCAAGATCATCAACGGGATCATCACGTGCCTCTTCTTCACCTTCCCCTTCACCGTCCCCTTCACCTTCGAGCATCCTCCATGAAAGTATCACCGAAATGAGCAAGATAGCTTTCATCGATGAAATCATCCCCTTCTTCATCTTCTTCCATTATAACCCCTCTTTCTCCATGCTTGGTCCAACAATTATAGCTTGGCATGAAACCGTGCCGAAGCAGGTGCATGTGAACATCTCTTGAGGAAGAGTAACCCTTCTGATTCTTACATTTAACACATGGACAGATAACAAAACCCCCCTGCTTGTTCGCATTAGCCACTACGAGGAAATCTTTCAAACCCGCACTGAACTCGCCGGAGAGTCGGTTACCGTACATCCATTGTCGATTCATCTGCATTATTATAATATAAAATATATAATTAACCATCATGCATTTGTTAAACTAACTAGCTACAAACAATATAAATTAAACAATGAACTACACACACATGCACATTTTATCAACGACACATCAAAGGTTCAAGTTGCTAACCGCGATCGAGGAGGAAAAAATAAATGAGAAAGCTCAAGTGTGGCTCCAACACTTCATATCATGTTTGTTTCATGCTCTTGGGGCATTTCATCAAACACCTTATGTGCATAAGAGGAACCAAAAGCAAACCTAACACCCACTTGTGAAGCTTGTGAAGAGAATGGCACCAAATGGCTAAGTGTTGGCTGCTGGATGGGTATATATAGGGGAGGGGCTTTAGTCCCGGTTGGCCTGGCCAACCGCGACGAAAGGCCTTCGGGCACCTTTAGTCGCGGTTGGCCTGGCCAACCGCGACTAAAGACCCCCCACGTGCACCGGCTGGCCACCGAGCGCCTGGGCCCAGGCCTTTGGTCGCGGTTCTCCTCCCGAACCGCGACTAAAGGTACCATTAGTCGCGGTTCCTTTACCTTCGCGACTTATGGGGCTTCCCGGAAGCCTGTTTTTCCACCAGTGACGGTTCTTTATTTTTCAGGTTGTTAATCACCTCCATGCAATCAGATACTACATTAATCTTTGATACGTTCAAATCAAGAGCAAGTGAAAGACCTTCATTGCATGCCAGCGCTTCCAAACTGGCCGGATCAGTGAGACCTTGGTAAACAGTTGCTGATGACCCAATCTACTTGCCTGTATTGTCACGATAGATGGCTGATACAGCGCCACGTTCACCTCGACGAGAGATACCACCATCAACATTGATCTTGAAGTGGCCTGCAACTGGAGGGGTCCAGCTCATCTTCTATGTACTCCGTCTAGGAGCAGACCCACCTGAATTTGACCTCCAAACTGTGGCAACTTCAATCTCCTCAAGATATTTATTAACAAAGCATACCGTCGATATAGGCTCTGAAACTCATTATCGTGGATCGCTTTCCGGCGTGCCCACCATATAGCCCACAACATAACAAGAGTTCTCGCCAAATCAGACTGATCTAGAGTCTCGAACAGCCAGAAAATCCATAACCGGGCATCATCAGTCTGATTTAAAATCAGATGTTCTATGAGATCCTCATCAGCTAATGCCCAAACACTCTGAGCCATATTACAGTTGAGCAGCGAGTGTCTCCAGGAGTCCTCGGCTACACGACAGATAGAACATATACCTTGTTATCTGCCATGTTTCGCCTCATCCGCACATCGCCCGTCGGTAGAGACATGCGAGCAAGCCTCCACACAAAAACACGCACCTTTGAAGGAACATTAACATGCAAAAGTTTAGTCCAAGAGTTCTTCTCCTCCTCTATATGTGATCCACTCGGTCGACCAGTGAGGGCGGCCTCTTGGCCCCACCAAATGCATGCTTGTGCTGGCGGTACTGATATGTACTCCCTCCGTCTTCAAATAAGTGGACATCTAGCTCTAAACTTTATCCATAGAAGAGTGTAGTTATATCTTTCCAATGCACTTTAATTGCTTCTCTCTTCTCGCACGGAAATCAAATTCAATAATATTAAGCATATATTTTTCTTGTTTTCTACGTGCACTTAGCTTATTAGAGGCGAAAGAATTAAAGAGGAGAGATACATGTTCCTAATATATATTTTTACTTCACTTCATAATTCGTCTTGGAAAATTCACATGTGAACTTATTTGTGGACGGAGGGAGTACGGGGTTTCCTTTGTTGTGAAAGATATGTTAAGGTGGGCAATCGGCCCTGTTTTTCCTAGCTAGTGACATGATCTGGACAGTAAACATGTTTAGTTGGGAATTTTGTAGCATCGATCGATATATATAATGGCTAATGGTGCGCAAGCAGGTCATGGTGCTTTGCACGGTACGTGACCGGTGATTATGCACCGCGCGCACACATGGATCGAATGGTGAACAATACTAGAGGGCGAATTAACCCGGCGTTGCTTTATTAGTACTACTAGTTGAATGCCCGTGCGTTGCCACGGCTCTTCAAAGTATTTTTATTAACCACATATGATAATATTATCTATTTTCTTTCTCTTTTCCTCTCTCGTTCCCTCTATGTAACTTGTCAATCTACTCTTTTTCCACCAGCACCATCGACTCCCAACATATCATTGCCAATTCCTACATATCGGTCACCACAAGCCCCTCAATTTTATTTCATCACAACACAAGTGTAAACTAATCAAGCTAGCTAGCTTATTAGCGCGGCTACTTGGAACCTGAACCAAACAAAAGCTATTCAATGGGCACACGTACATCTGCTCCAACTTTTGTGCTCATTAATCCAGATATTCAAGCATTAAGTTGTAGATGCTAGCTAATCCCTGCAGATATTGTATAACATGCCATGACTTGTTAGATATATAAGAGTGAACCAACACAACAACAACGCTTGGACTGAATTTGTTACAGTTTGGTAGGACCAGATAGGATTTGTCGCCACTTTGTTTTGACAATTAGTTAGAGATTGTTTTGATATATTTACATATATAGGCTCTTAATCGTGGGGATTTCTGAATAGCACCATTCCTATGGGGTGGAATTTTGCATTGTTGTTTCCTTTCTCGAACTCGAGGAAATGATAACCAAGTGGGGATAATAAAATCAAACAAAACAATAAAATCAAGGACTGTTAATTTTGGTGCATCTGATTGGCGCACAAATGTTTTTGTTAAATCATTTCAAAAGGCCACGTAGAACTATAAGATGTAAATGCAATCCCACGAGATAGACTTCCCATAGCCGTATGCACTAACATGGATCTATAAGTTGTGAAGTAAACCTCAGAAGAAAAGTTGTATGCATAGTTTATCAGGCTAAACAGATACCTACAATAATTCATAAAATTAGGATCATGTACTAATTATACAATGGCCTTTGAAATGATAACCATGCCAGAATAATGAAAGCAAACAAAATGCAAGAAATAGCTAAAACCTGTCAATGGATCTCTGATAAGACACAATAGAAGCTCATAAAGTGGGTATGAATGGAATAAGGTAAGTACCAATTGATTTAATATGGGAACACCTTTACTTCATGAAGGTTGAAACCAAATCCAGAAATGAGAATAAGCTTTCTCAAAATCACCATATGGGAAAAAAATCATATAGACCGATTTACTTCAGCATTCTATCTTGACTTCCTAACCGTATCCTATTTAGTATCCTTTATCCTGATTTAGAATTTGCACCGAATTTTGAAAAAAAAGCACAAGAGAGGGAACACCATGAACTTCTCACAATCTAAAATGCAAATAAAGCATAAGCAAATGTTCAACTATAAACCTTACCCAAATATGTTAAATATTAATTGCTTAACAGAGAAGTGCACAGCTAAACAACATTTTATCAGATCGCATATACAATATATGTAAATCTACAGACCTTACTGTGTAGAAATAATCGATATATGAAGTATTAAGATTGCCTAAAATAATAGTAAGGTGGATGAATGACCGAGAAGACAACAAATATAAAGTGTTGGGATATTCGACATCACCTTGAGACAAAGAACAGTATGGCTCTTCAGACTGAAAATGTACATACTGGGATTATTATGCAGCTGCAGATCCTTAGATCTGTAAGAACATAGCTCAAACAAAAACAAAAAAATCAAACCATTAGTGTCCATAACACAATTGGGAAAATAGAAAAAAAATATTATTAGGAGTCAACAGTTCAAGATATCCATGGTCAATAGTTCAACAAATCCATCATCTAAATTTAGATAGCTTGGAAAGAACAAGAACATTAAAAGTTTTTACCTTCACGGTTCAAGCCATGAACTTGAGGCCTTTCCTCTCCTTTGGCTACCAACACCGTTGCTATTTTGCAGTCTCGCTAGGGACGCTACAACTCTCGATCTCCTGCAACCATTGGCAGGCACGAACCTGTTGTAGTCATCAAGGAACATATATGGCTTCCTCCTTCATGCCTCGAAAACATTGCTTCTCCATTTTGCATCCCATAGGTAGGATCCAAGATGCGGCACTCTCGGTGTAGTAGCAACACCTAGCAGCAGCATGCTTCATTCCATCTCTAACTGAATGAAGCTAGGAGTTCTTGGGCACAAAAATGAGTGACTCCTGTAAAATCAATATGCTAACATGTAATTGGAACTTGTCGAATGGAGAAAACATTGAATATATTATCCCAGTAACCTAATTCTGCCCAGACGAACGACTATGTCTAGGATGCAGCGTCCAGGTGAATTGGATCGTCCGTGCAACGGCGTTTCCGTTTAGTCCGTGGCAGGTGTGCGTCTGAATCGGGACGCTGATGGTGGCCAAGGCAGCAGGGCGGCGTGCACACGTAGTGCATCAGTGACGCGACGGCAGTGCCGTTTAGTCCGTGTTGTCGGCGTGAACTCGGTAGCGGCATCCAGGCTGTCCCGTCCATCCGGATAAGCGGATCCTTCCGACGAAGGGACAAGGGAGGCGTGTGCAGCGGCGGTGTCGGGTATCTAGGCAGGGACTCTGCCAGGAGGAAGCGGCGCCCGCTGTGAAGACCGCGGCGTCCACCAACCGCACATTGCATGCATGCAGCAACGTATATGGTGAAGACTCAGCGGTGGCGGATCCCTGGGACGGAGTGGGGACTCGGCATCATCCCATCCATGTTCTGTAGCGATGGGTGCCACACCATGGGGAGATCCTCGCCGCCTGGTGGATGACATCCTCGCCTCCAGCAGGCCCGTGGGGAGATCACGACGACACCATCGGGAGGGTGATCGGCGACGGGTCGTGGAATCTGCACAGGGAGGTGGAGGATGTGGAGTTCGGGGGCGAGGGCGGCGGTTTCTGGTCTGGGTTCCCGTTATTTCTCGACGAGGCCGTTGGGCCTAGTTCACTTTAGGCGCATGCGAGAGATGGAGCATCGATCGGAGGGGGCGTCTGATGAAGGGACGACATGGTAGGCTCGGGGCATATTTTGTAACTTTTTACATGTGTGACACCAGATATTCACATGTTTCACCTTAATAGTAAAGAAGATATGATACCTTTCCATGTTAGGCTAACAAATATGGTTGTTGCTATCCTACATTTATTGACTGAAAATTGCTAAGAAAATCTCTTCCATGATTAACGTGATAGATTGATAGTGTTGATGGAAATAAGCAGTTACTTGGCTTATGATGATATCTTTCCAAGTTGGCTAGAACATACTATTTGTAGCGATTGAAATTATAAGATAGCATTCCTTTTCCTGAATGCATGCAGCCTCTTAACATATATACGTGCTCCCAGCAAATAGGAGAGGAACATCGGACGGTGTGGCTTTGAGCGGAAATGTTGGGCATGATTAGAGGGTCCAGATACTTCCAATGACGACCATCAAAGTGCGTTGAGTGTCGAACGACCAACTCCATTTAATAGTAAAGAAGATTGTGAAAGGAAGCTGGCCTTTCAAATCCTCCCGCGCGCGCTCTACCTTCCCCAATGAAAACACGAATCACTCCGCGCGCACATCGATCGGTTCCCATTCCGAGGCTGCCGCTAATTAATTTTTGGAACGCACTGCATGCACGCTACTCCTACTATGTGAACACAACCCAGTTTGCAGTAGTATAAGTATAGCAACCCTCCCATTCCAGTCCAATCTACGTACTCAGCGAGTTGAGCAACATACTACAGCGAGATCGAGCGCGAACAGATCGAGAAGCATGACGCCGGTCATGGAGGCGATGCAGGTGAGCAAGCGTCTGTGCCAGATGTCCTTCGACGCCGGCCTGGCATCTGACGCGCAGGAACGCCTCCAGTTGGCGCTGGCGGCCGCGGGTGTATCCGCCATGTTCGACCCCGGCTTCGCCGCCTGGTTCAAGGAGGCGGTCGTCGGCTTCGTCAACTCATTCACCCTCCTCACCAGCAAGGTGGACGACCTCGCTGCTCGCCTCCAGCCCACCCGCCCTGCCTCGGCGCTCCCCGCCGCACTCGCCGGCCTCCGCGGAGACCGTCTCTTCCGCGCGCTCATGGCGCTCAATCTCCCCGCAAACGCTGCGGCGAATGTCCACCTCGAGGTGGCGCTCGCCGCGCAGCGCCTCGCCCAGCACGACATCCTCCACGGAATCACCCGCGTCTACGAGAGGATCATCACACAAGGCGACACCGAGGCGGGCTGCCATGATAGCGTGGCCGTGGCAATGGCTCTCCGCAGGCCAGCCTTGGACGCGTTTGTTCAGAAGCACATCGCTCTCGCTGACGCCGCCGCTGCTGCCGGTGGCCCGGCGAACTAATTAAGCAAATCGACAAGGAGAAGGTCCTATATATGTAACCTCTTTCTCAAAGTGGTCCATCTGTGATCTGTCTTAGCATGTGCCCATCTTGCATGCATGGCGTGTGTCGGCCTAATATAATTGCCCGAGCGTAATGTATCTATGTCACTCAAGTTTCGCTATTATATAATATATATATACTTTGGTACTACTATGTACTACTATGCGTTAGTATCTCCTTATTATGCATGTATATTTTGTCTGTCTCCCTCGATCGTTTCATTTCGGATCGATGATGGTACCATGCATGCATCACACTTTGATGTGTATGCAGCACTTAATTGGTCTCGTACGTACCCTTGACGTTTGCCATTGATTGATGAACAAATGTAGACCTGGGTTGTTTGCGTCATCAGTATGCTGCGTGCATCGGCATGCCCAAGCACAGTTGACAACCCGAAAAAAGTTGAGTTGACCTGTGCAAAAAAAAAGTTCAATAGACTCGCTACAAAACGGTAATCCTAGACTTACGGACTGGTTTGGGTTGGGTTACGGAACACTTACCGACAACGTGGCCTGTGTTGGTTGGTTGATGTTTTGACCCGCTGCTGAAAAAACGGGCCAGTCAAGGAGAGCACCCGTGCATGTGTGAGTCCGTAAGATAATTCCGTAAAATATTTCCGTAGATGTAGCATTACTCGCTACAAAATGCAGTAGACTTCGTTGATAAATTACACGGTGCATACAGAGACAGCTAGAGCTGGATATGGACGGTATATCATGAACAACAAATGCTCATATAGTCGATCATATTCCTACTTTTCTTCCTCACTTAACTATTTCCATGAATTTCAGCCAAGTTTAGCTGCACTTTTCTTGCATTCTGTATGACTAAATAGACAATTTCAATGGAATGAGAAGACGAGTATAGCATTTCTTCGTTTTTTTCTTTCCAGTAACTAAATTTCAGAGTGTGTATATGGAGGTGCCATCATCAATGTAGAATACAGTATATAAATGGGGACCTTGACTAGCATTCACGAGTGTGCATCCTAGTCAGAGATGTCTAAGCGTGCATCCTAATTAGCAGAGAAAAAATCGACCTTTCCATCAGTTCATGACTTGGACGCCCCTGCATCCTAATTAGCAGGTGAACAGCGGTGGCCGGAATAGGCGACCAAGGGAGAGCGAGACCACCGAATACCGCCGCCGCCGTCGTGTCCTGGCTGCTGGCGCGCCATCGCCGGAGTGCAGCACCGCAGCAAACCTCCCTCGGCCAAGCGGCGCGACCCGGTCCGGCCAGCTCGACGGAGCCGCGCGCGCATGGATGCACGCGGGCGCCGGCGAGCAAGCCGGCCGCGTCGCCATGATCTATGGGGCGCCGACGCTCTCATGGTCGACGATGGGGTGCCGACGGTCGATCTGTTGCTATAGGTTGGAAGAGCGACAAGGCGTTCGGCAGGTCGGAGGATCAGCACCGGCGGTGACGGTGGGTGGGAGGAGAGGGCCGCGTGGGGAAGGAGAATGGGATCAACACGAACCAGCCCATGATAAAAATCGGACCGCTCCGAGAGTCTCAACTCAAAACGGGCCTGCTGTGAAAACGAGCTGGCGACTTGTTTGTGTGGATTTAATTCGGATTGATTGATTGCATGGATGTACGTGTCAACGTGTGTGCTTTGTAAATTGTAATACATGCATGCGTACGAATGCTGGGATTACATCTCTACGTACTTCCATCCTCTGGTATATATAAAAGCAAATCACGTACTAGTGTGTGTGTGTGTGTGTATATATATATATATATATATATATATAGGTAAATTAACTGGTGCTCCTAGGTGCCCGGGCACCATACGTAGATACGCGTATTTTTGCTTTGTAGTACACATACCTGAGGGTATACATACCTAAGTTACACATACCTAAGGTATACATACCTAAGATATGCATACTCAAGTGATACATACCTAAGGTATTGCATACCTAAGGTGTACGTACAACTGATACGTGTATATATATGTTAGGTATGTGTAACTTGCATGTGTGTATATTAAGTATGTAAATGTTAGGTATGTGTAACTTGTATGTGTATATGTTAGGTATGTAAACCTTAGGTATGTGTAATTTAGACACGTACACGCATGATGTCGAGGTCGTTCTCGTCATGTGAGGGTTTAAGCGGAGGGGTCTTAGTTCACCGAAATTGGGGTGCAGCGATTGCGGCATAAACTATGGGGATGCTAGGTTTTCGAAAATTCTCACATGTGAGATACAAAATTACTAATTTTGATTGCATCAACCATTGTGGGCACACAGTGTGAAATTCCCGACTAGATCAATCCAATCCCACATGCATAGCCTAGATGCGAGCTGGGATTTTGGTGGGGCGCTAACTTTTTTTTTTGCAGAAATAACCGCAATGGATTCCCTTCTTTCCTCAGGTGAATACATAGGTGGGGATGGGATGAAGTTGAGGCGGTGGGATGAGGGGCTGGTGGTGGGTAGGATCTTTTTTAAATGTTTTTCAAGTACTGGCACACAACAACAATTAGCGTAGAAAGGGTTGCCGACAGCTTCCGTTACCACACTTGGGAAATCTAGCGGCACCATTCCAGTTCTATTGAACGCGGACGTCAACTGTCGTTGTGTAGCAATAACAGTAGATGGATCTTTTCTCCATTTTAATGGCTCTGATGGTATTGGTTGTATCGTCCGTGATCACACAGGAGCTGTTTTGATGATAGCGTGCAAGGCCTATGAAAATCTTACTGATGCATATGAAGCTGAGCTGTTAGCAATTAAGGAAGGATTGTTGTTGGCTCTTCAGTACCCTGACGTACCACTACTGCTACAATCTGATAGTGCAGCAGTCCTAAAAACTCTAAAGGAGGAAGGTTTGGACTGATCACCACATACCAAACTTGTGATGGAGCTGGAACAAGTGATCAATGGTTCAAGGGAGCTTGTTCTCATGAAAGTAGATCGTCAACATAATAGAGTTGCAGATTGTTTAGCTACTCATGCGAGAGTGCGACAGTTCAGCCGACTTTGGTCTGACTGTTCCCCGATCTTTTTTTATCAGACCTTGTAGCTTGTGATTGTTGTTAGGATGATCTCTTTCCCGAGTGGGCCCAACGGCCCACCGGGCCCCTTTGACCTGCGCCCTGATCGGGGGCGCCCAACCCGTTATGGTTGGTGGGCCCCTGTCGCCAGCGCTATAAAGAGAGGTGGGGGGGCGGCGGCTCGCAGTACGAGGTTCACCGCGTTGTCGTACGCCCCACCGACATACCAATCCGATCTAGGGTTAGCGCTGAGCCGACGGGAAGCTCCACCGCCGCCACCGCTCATCCACTCCATTCCCCGCCGTCACCATGTCGGCGTCCGACGGTTCAACCTCTAAAGGAGAAGGTAAACCATCTGCCCACTCTCGATCTATCTCTCTCTCTCAGTACACAGTTAGATCTTCTACAGATACAGTCTTACCCGCATTAGATCTACCCTAGATGATCCTAGCATGTTTACATTGGTATCAGAGTTGTACTAGTGTGTAGATCTAGTGTTTTTATGGGTAGAAATTGTTAACAACAAACCCTAGTACCCTCCCACCGAACAGAAAAGAAAGGTGTCACCGGCCAGGGCCTCGGGCCGCCGGCAAAGTAAGCGCCGCCGCAAGGCCGCGCCGTTCCTCTCGATCCAGGTGCGCATCGGCAAGCCGAGGCACCCGGAAGAAGAACTACTCTCTCTCCACCTGCTGCTACTGCTGCTGTGCGAGATGAGGGCAAAGAAAAGTCAAAAGAATTCTCACCGTGCTTACCGTGCTGTCGTTCACGGTCGCCGGCAAAGAAAAGGAGCGCCGCCTCTGCTCCGCTTGACAGCTACGTGCCCACCCTCGGGTGCACGCGCCGCCGGCAAGAGGTGCAGGGGGCGCCGCCGTATCTTCTCCGCCGTTGGCCATCGGGTCTAGTGGGTGGTGGAGGCAGAGAAAGCAAAGAAAATGGGAGGAACGTGCGTCGCCGCCGTTTCCCCATCGACAAAGAGTCGCCGGCTGCTGCCGCCGCCGGCCTTCGCCGGCTGCTGCACAGGAGTGGGGCATGCAGCGCGTGGCTGTTGCTGCCATCAACGACAGAATGAGCGAGGTGGGGCAGGCGCGGGCTGCTGCCGTCGCCGGCCGTCGCCGGCTGCTGCTCAGAACCAGAGTCGCGCGCGCGGGCGGGAGGTGAGCCTCCGCGCCGCCGCCGGAGAGATGAAAAGAACAGGCCCGGGGGAAAATGTGGCTAGGGTTAGGGTTCTGTTCGGTTTGGGAATTTTTTATACCAGCCGAAACAGAAGGCCATCCGTCGGATCGATCCGACGGCCAGGAGCGTGCCGCGCTGCCTCTCCGCGTGGGCTCCGTGTGCGGGCCACGTCGGCGCCGTGTGCGGGCCGCGTGGGCTGCGCTGGCCAGGCCGCGGGCGGGCCAGAGGAAGGCCGGGGCAGCAGGCCGCGTTAGCAGGCCGTAGTGCATGCGGGCCGCGTCTGCCACCCGCGTGGGCAGCGCGTTGCTGCGCATCGCTCACCGCGTTAGCAGGCCGTAGTGCATGCGGGCCGCGTCTGCCAGCCGCGTGGGCAGCGCGTTGCTGCGCATCGCTCGCCGCGTGCGGGCCGCGTGGGCCGCGACAGTAACACAGTTTTTTACAGTTTTGCACGGTTTTATTAATTACGAAGGCATTTTTAGGCAGTTTTGGGTCATTTTTGGCTAAAATTTTGTCTAGTTTTTTCTGAATAAATAGGACCAACGAAATATTTGTACGTGATCGCAATGAGAAACTTGCATAACATCTTTTGTCCTACCAGCCGGTGGCAGCCGGGCCTCTAGGGAAACTACTGGTAATTAAGGTACTCCTTTTAATAGAGTACCGGAGCAAAGCATTAACACTCCGTGAACACATGTGATCCTCATATCACAGCCTTCCCCTCCGGTTGTCCCAATTTTTGTCACTTTGGGGCCTCGGGTTCCGGACAGCAATACGTGTATACAACTTGCAGGTAAGATCATAAAACAATGAATATCATCATGAATCAATAACATGTTCAGATCTGAAATCATGGCACTCGGGTCCTAGTGACAAGCATTAAGCATAACAAGTTGCAACAATATCATAAAAGTACCAACAACGGATACTAGGCACTATGCCCTAACAATCTTATGGGTATTACATGAACAATCTCATCCAATCCCTACCATCCCCTTCAGCCTACAGCGAGGGATTTACTCACACATGGATGGGGGAAACATGGATGGTCGATGGAGAGGCGTCGGTGGTGATGATGGCGATGATCTCCTCCAATTCCCCGTCCCGGCGAGGGTGCCGAATGGAGTTTCGATCCCGAAATTGGGTTTCGCGATGGCGGCGGATTTACGGATGTCATCACGTTGAATTGGTCGAACCCCGTGCGTTTTTAGGTCAAGGGCTTTAAGTAGTCCAGAGGGGAGCATCGGGGGCTGGCCGAGGCGGCGTCACCATAGGGCGGCGCGGCCCAGGGGCCACCGCGCCGCCTTATGGTGTGCGCACCTCGTGCCCCCCCTCCGTCTCGTCTTCTGGCTCCATAAGTCTTCTGTGAAAATAGGTCCATTGCAATTATTTTCGGGGATTTTCCTGAAAGTTGATTTTCTGCACAAAAATAAGACACCAGGGCAATTCTGCTGAAAACAACGTTAGTCCGTGTTAGTTGTATCCAAAATATACAAATTAGAGGCAAAATAATAGCAAAAGTGTTCGGGAAAGTAGATACGTTTTGGACGTATCAGTTATTCGGACATGGAAACAAGGGTACTTTTGGTGAAGTTGATGACGAGGACCGTGGTGGAGGCAAAGTCCTCGAGGATCTTTTTCAGCTGCGCCGCGGTGTCGGGCTCGGGACGGAGGATGATAAGCGTATCATCAGCATACTAGAGGAAGAGCGGAGGGAGCCCGTCCACCAGTGGGTATTGAAACATACCGTCCTGCTTCACCTTGCCGCAGGAGAGGTGGTCACCTTGCCGCAGCCAATCTTGCAGTTGATCCAGCGCCGCCGACTTGGAGGAGTGGAAGTTGGCGTCCATCCAATCGCACCAGAGGGGGGCCTCTAACCAATAGAATCCGTCGCAGGCTGCCCCAGTCGATGGAGTCAAATGCTTTGGCGAAGTCGGGCTTGAGGACGAGGGTATGAGCACCACGCACACATCTAAACTGTTTTCTTTGTTGGGAATTTATTAACAATAGATATTCCTTTGTTGGAAAATATAAAAAGTATTATTCATTGGCACTTCATTGACTACCCCATATCCATAAAGGCAACACCACCTCCCATTGGTGTACTATCGGAGGAGTTGGAGGGAGTACGACTTCACCGAGGGGTGAGAAGTTGCATCGCGCGGGTTCATATTTGTCACCAAGAAGCGATAATGTTTGTCAAATACACTTGTCAGAAGTCCACCAGATGACAACGCAAACCACCATGGGAGAGTGGCAGTGGTATTGCGGTTTCAAAACATCCACATCGATCCAACTCGCGAGGTGCAGATCCTCATGCATCGACCATCGACCTTTGAACCCTCAGATCCATATGAAACCCGATAGTGTCATGCCAATAATTCAATTTGAACTCAAGAAACTTCTATAAAATATTTTACATAATGATAAACGAGAAACCTCCATTAAGATACCTTTTAAAACATACCCATTAGATATCTTATTTATGACCATTAAAATTATGATTCAATAGCCAAACATAATACATGAGGCGTGCATTTTTTTTCATTTTCACATTTACAAACATTTGGTTCCAAGATACTACTAAGAACCAATGTCAATGAAAGATACAACTAACGATAATTTTGGTTACAAAATACACTCAATTTTCTTGCAACATAAATGTATCCTCAAAACCCTAATATTGTGACACTTTGTGTGTTGTTAAATATGCTAACCTCGTAGTAATATGGAAATATAATTGTTAAGAACATGGAAAGATTAAAATATGTTACAAATAAGTATAACAATTCAAATTCAACTCCACCTACCTCAGCCACCTGTATGGATGCCAGTGTGGTTGCCGGCGACTGCCATTGGCTTTGGACAAAATGGAGGTTGATCTTTAGACCTCTATCTCATTGAAACCTGGAGACTAGGCTGCATTTACGAAACCTATAAACTAGGCTGCACTTAGGCAACCTGGAGCAATTGTTCGCTGGCTGCCATTATGGCAAGACAATTTGGAGCGGCATTGCCTTCTGGCGCTACGGATCCATTCTGCGGTGCTTCCTTTTTTGTTTTCCTTGTACTGTATTTGGCGTTGGGCAATCTCTATATTTTTTTATTTGTAATTTCCCACCGCTTATATATATTTATATAAGATAAAACCAGCTTTGCTGGCCGCATCGTCATAAAACAAAACAAAAAAGACACACGGCAAAAAAGAGGAGTCTGGATCTGATCGAGCACTCCGGGCGTGCGGTACCAGCCCTTCCAATCGTGTGTTGCTGCACGCCTGCACCATCCTCTGTCAGTACGTAAGAGAAGCAAAGAGGAGTGGGATGTCGCTCATCCCTGCGCGCCGCCGCTTCCCTCCTCTACCTTACCTTTTTCCTCTGTTCTTCCTCACCGAGGCAACCGCCCAAAGAGTTCGCCGGAGAAGACCGAGACGGCTCCGACGATCCACGCCACCACAGCCTCCACCGGTGCGCCAGGAGTTTCGCCTAGGTTGACTTCTTCCTCGACTGTACGGTACACGGAGCCGGAACAGCTAGATTGACGCCACGGTGACCGCTGCGCTCTGCTTCCTCTCCCGGCGCCGTCGACCGTCGCCGAGCTGTTCCGCTGCGCCACCAACCTCGGGATGATCTCCGCATCCTTGCTGGCCCTTCTTATCTTCGTTTCCGTCGCCGTAGCATCGTGCCCGTTCCCGTCTGCGCGCACGCGTCCGCCATGGCTACGTCATGCTCGAGCATGACCACGAGCACGAGCCCTCTTGCTTCCTGCTTCTTGCGCCTGCGAGAGCACCTCAACAGCGTACATACGTGCTCTCTGTCGCACCGCGGGGACGCCGCCGCTCTGACTCTATATGGTCGCCGTTGCAGTTTTACTCCTCCGCTGTGCCGCGTAGCCATGGCCGGCGGCGCACCAAGCTAGCACGTGCAAGCAGTTGCTCCTGCTGCTCAGGTTGCCGCGCGCACACCCGCGAATCCTATACACCATCCGCGCGACATCCGCACATCAAGAACACGAAGCACCGCCGACCTTTGTCACCGGTGCTATCCGTCGGAGCTGTTCCCTGCGTCGATCTTGACTCTGCCGTCGCGCCTGGAAAAAACTCAACTGGCCGCGCGACTGATCGCTATCATAAGTCGATGGTAGCCTCGCTGGTTAGCCGCTTGATTCACTTCCAGTAAACAGAAGATCAAATCCCAGGGTATTCGTACGCCCGTCTTTTTCTTTTTCTTCCAGTCTCTTGTTTCAGTGTTCAGAACACTGTCCTCTGTTTCAGTTTCAGAAAAACTTGCAATCGGCTTCTGCTGTTCAAAAGCCGGTGCACCCATTTCCTAGCATCAAACATGCAGCAGCACCACTGGTTGGATTGGAATCGCTCTCCTTTCCCCAGCTAGACTCTAGCTCAAACCCCAACTCACCAGCCGTCTCCTAGTTTAACTGTAGCTAAAATATGCTCAACACAAATTTATTTTGAACAAATAATCTGTGCTTTGAATTTAAAAAAAAAATCTGTGGAACTTTAACGCACCGTCTTTTCCTTTTTTGTCAAATAAAAATTGGACCAAATAATTAAGCCTAAACCCTAGCTCAAACCCAACCTGTACCTTTTATTGTTTCTCTGTTTTAAATTTCAAGAAAGTCACCCACTTTCTCCTAGTTTAGTTTCATCTAAAATATGCTCAACACAAATTTATTTTGAACCAATAATATGTGTTTTTAATTCAGGAAATGTGTGGAACTATAACGCAATATATGTTAAACTTTCGTTAAAAAAATTGGACCAAATAATTAACCCTAAAACCTAGCTCAAACCCAACCCGACCCATAAGTTGTAGCTTTTGTTGTTTCTCTGTTTTAAATTTCAAGGAACTCACAAGCCTTCTTCTAGTTTAGTTTTAGCTAAAATATGCTCAACACAAATTTATTTCGAACAAATTTTTTTTTTTTGAATTCAGGAAAATATGTGGAACACCGTCTGTTGCACTTTTGTCAAATAAAATTGGACTAAATAATTATCACTACAAATAATTTGTGTTTTGAATTCAGAAAAATGTGTGGAACTTTAACGCACCGTCTTTGGACCAAATAACTAACCCCACGCCTAGCACAAATCCCACCTAAGGCAGAAGAAACTTTTGTTATTTCTCTGCTTTAAATTTCAAGAAAAACTCACCAGCCTTCTACTAGTTTAATTTTAGCTAAAGTCTACTAAAAAAAATTGACAAATTATTTGTGATTTGAATTCGGGAAAATGTGTGGAACTATAACGCACCGTCTATTCCACTTTTGTCAAATAAAATCAGACTCAATAGTTAACCCTAAACCCTAGCTCAAAACCCACCTGAGATCAACGGTAAGGAAATCGGTAATCGTTAACTGCTCGGTCGGCCTGAGAGTAGCGATTAATTGGAATTCGGATGATTAACTGATTTAATCGGTCGATTATTAATCGGTGTAACCTACACAAATTAGCACGTAAAAAACAGTTTATATAAGAAAAATAATAGTATATGAGTCTCTATATGTCTGGCCCTACTTCTTTAGAGCCTAAAATCCTAGAAAAACATGTATGCTTCTCCTCCATGACCTAATCTCACGAGCGAATCAGGATTCATTAGTCGAAGCCGTGTTTCTTCCTTCCACTTCTTATCCTTTCACCTCTGAAGTTTATCTTCTCCCACCATCTACCTAGCTAGGATACGAACCCTCTTACACCTCAACCACCTAACCTATTGAAGGCGTCCTTGAGCTCTTGCACGAGCTACTCAAGGTGGTCGAGCTCTTGTATCTAGGCAACTGAGAGTAACTGGTCTGGAAGGGCAAGAAGCTAGTTGACGACAGCGGAATTCAAGCTGTTGGAGGCTGCAATCAAGCGGGAGCTTTGCAAAACCTACTTTATTGGGGAGGGGTAGCGCATGTACTAGCTATATGCATTGAAAATTTTATAACGTTTTTGACCAAGTGCAGTAGTAGTTAATCGGGAACATACCTAGTAATCGGTCTTTCGGTACGATTAATCGGGCTAAAGGATTAACACAAGAGATTAATGGTAATCGACACGGTCAAGCCCCTAGTAGCGATTAATCGACCTAGTAATCGTTGAATCGGCCTAGTTTTTGAACAGTGCCTGAGATAGAAGTTTTACCTTTCTTGTTCGTCTGTTTTCAATTTCAAGAAACTCACCTGCATTTTACTAGTTTAGTTTTAGGTAAAATATGCTCAACACAAATTTGTTTTTGAAGAAATAATTTGTGTTTTGAATTCAGGAAAATGTGTCGAACTTTAACCCACTGTATACTCATCTTTTATCAAACAAAAATAACACTAAATAATTAACCCTAAACCCTAGGTCAAACCCCACATGAGGCACAAGTTGTACCTTTTGTTGTTTTTTCATTTAATTTTAAGAATCTCACCAGCATTCTCCTAGTTTAGTTTTTGCTAAATTATGCTCAACAGAAATTTGTTTTGAACAAATAATCTGTGTTTTGAATTCAGAAAAATGTGTGGAACTTTAGTGCACCGTGTGTTCCACTTTTGTCAAACAAAAATTGGATCAAATAATTAACCCTAAACCCTAGCTTAAACCCCGCATGAGGCAGAAGTTGTACCTTTTGTTGTATCTCTGTTTAAAATATCAAGAAACTCACGAGCCTTCTCCTACTTTAGTTTTAGTTAAAACATGCTCAACACAAATTTCTTGTAAACAAAATATATGTGTTTTGAATTCAGGGATATGTGCGGAACTATAACGCGTCGTGTCATTTGTATCATCATAATAGTAACTTATAAGACTAGCTTACATTGTTATTTGCATTAATATATCATCACTTGTGTGTTTTTAGATGATTTATGGAACTTTTCTATAAAGTCATTTTATTTTAGTTTTAACTCTGTCTGGCAAAAAACTTTTTTAATATTTATGACATTTCAGGAGCTAAAGACTCCGAAAATAGTAAAAGTCAGAGGTTAGGCTTCAGAATTTTCGAGGCGTCTGGGAAGGAGAACTCTAATCCGACGCACCAAGCTAGCGCGTGCAGGCAGTCGCTCCTCTGCTCAGGTTGCCGCGCGCACGCCCGAATCCTACACCCCATCCAGAACACGAAGCACCGCCACCGGTGCTGTCCGTCGGCGCTGTTCGCTGTGTCGGTCGTGACTCTGTCGTCGCGCCTGGAAATACATCAACCGGCCGCGCGACTGATCGCTATCATAAGTCAGTGGTTAGCCGCTTGATCCACTTCCAGCGAAGTAACCCAAGATCATATCTCAGGCCCCATGGGGGACACGTACGCCCATCGTTTTCCTTTTCTTTCAGTGTTCAGAACACTGTCCTCTGTTTCAGTTTCAGGATAACTTGCAATCGGCTTCTCGTGTTTAAAAACATGAGCACCCCATCTTCTGACATGAACACGCAGCAACACCACTGCCCCTTTTCCACTTTTGTCGGAAAAAACTGAACTAATTAATTAAAAGATTTTCTACATAATCAAAACTTGCAAATTTCATAATTCCTTTTCTACAAATCTAAATGCAAGAAATAATATACAGTATCATTTTCGATCAGAAAATGCGAGGAATCCAAATATAAATTGCCATGCATCATGGATCACTTCTCTGTCCCAGCCAAATTGACTTACCACTTGAACTAAATGTTATGTGAGGGCATTTCGTGCGTTCTTGCTATTTAAATGCCCCGCTTAATTTTGCTAAGCATAAACCCTCTTGCACATTACATGCCATGCATCATATTCACTGGTAGAAAAAAGGGCTTCCGTCCAGCCCCATTAGTCGCGGAAATATTCGAACCGCGACTAAAGGGGGCTTTAGTCGCGGTTCGGGAGGCAACCCGCGACTAATGCTCCATCCGAGACAAAAGGGTACCCCTTTAGTCGCGGTTGGTAACACCAACCGGGACTAAAGGGCTATGGAAGGATGCGGCTGAAGGAGATATGCCCTAGAGGCAATAATAAAGTGGTTATTATTTATATCTTTATGTTTATGATAAATGTTTATATATCATGCTAGAATTGTATTAACCGAAATATTAGTACATGTGTGATATGTAGACAAACAAGAAGTCCCTAGTATGCCTCTTAAACTAGCTTGTTGATTAATGGATGATTAGTTTCATAATCATGAACATTGGATGTTATTAATAACAAGGTTATATCATTGTGTGAATGATATAATGGACACACCCAATTAAGCGTAGCATAAGATCTCGTCATTAAGTTATTTGCTATAAGCTTTCGATACATAGTTACCTAGTCCTTATGACCATGAGATCATGTAAATCACTTATACCGGAAAGGTATTTTGATTACACCAAACACCACTGCGTAAATGGGTGGCTATAAAGTTGGGATTAAGTATCCGGAAAGTATGAGTTGAGGCATATGGATCAACAGTGGGATTTGTCCATCCCGATGACGGATAGATATACTCTGGACCCTCTCGGTGGAATATCGTCTAATGTCTTGCAAGCATATGAATGAGTTCATAAGAGACCACATACCACGGTACGAGTAAAGAGTACTTGTCAGGAGACGAGGTTGAACAAGGTATAGAGTGATACGGAAGATCAAACCTCGGACAAGTAAAATATCGCGAGACAAAGGGAATTGGTAATATATGTGAATGGTTCATTCGATCACTAAAGTCATCGTTGAATATGTGGGAGCCATTATGGATCTCCAGATCCCGCTAGTGGTTATTGGTCGGAGTGAGTACTCAACCATGTCCGCATAGTTCACGAACCGTAGGGTGACACACTTAAAGTTGGATGTTGAAATGGTAGTACTTGAATATGGAATGGAGTTGGAATATTTGTTCGGAGTCCCGGATGTGATCCCAGGACATCACGAGGAGTTCTTAATGGTCCGGGAATAAGATTCATATATAGGATGTCATTTTATGTGAATAAAATATCGCGGAAGGTTCTATGGAAGGTTCTAGAAGGTTCTAGAAAAGTCCGGAAGAAACCACCAAGGAAGGTGGAGTCC
>NC_061512.1:231498692-231517372 GCF_022539505.1 Lolium rigidum | reverse complement strand
TATGGAAAAAGGTATCAATCATGGAAAAAGGTACCAACGAATTAATAATAAGCATCATGAATCATGTCTATCAGCAAGATTGCAATGTTCATAAAAGGATATGATAGTGGTATCTCGCTTGCCCGTATTTGTACAGCAAAACATAAATGCCCGGGCACCTTCGAAGTTCATGGAAAGACTGGAAGTAGAGACTATCAAAGATAAAAGCATCAAAGTTATACCACAGCTGATCATATTTTGGGACAAGCATATTATACTAAGAATGACAGTTGTGCTCTCAAGAAAGTATCAAAGAAAGGATGGTGACTCAGCATAAAAGTAAAAGATTGGCCCTTCGCAGAGGGAAGCATGGATTAATATGTGCTAGAGCTTTTAATTTTTCTAAAGACAGAAGTAAAATTGTTTTGAGAGGTGTTTGTTGTTGTCAACGAATGGTAGTGGGTACTCTAACTACCCTGTCAACCAGACTTTCAAGAGCGGCTCCCATGAAGGACGTTATCTCTACCAGCAAGGTAGATCATCCCTCTTCTCTTTTCTTTACACATGTATTTTAGTTTCATTATTGATGACACTCCTCCCAACCTTTTGCTTACACAAGCCATGGCTAACCGAATCATCGGGTGCCTTCCAACATTCACATACCATGGAGGAGTGTCTATTTGCAAAATTAAGTTGCTTACTAATAAATCAGGGCAAAACATGTGAAGAGAATTATTAATGAAAGTTAATTAATTGAGGCTGGGCACCCCGTTGCCAGCTCTTTTTGCAAAATTATTGGATAAGCAGATGTATATGCCACTAGTCCATTGGTGAAAGTCTGCCCAACAAGATTGAAAGATAAAACACCACATACTTCCTCATGAGCTATAAAACATTGACACAAATAAGGAGTAAAAAAGTTTTGAATTGTTTAAAGGTAACACATGAAGTATTTACTTGGAATGGCAGAAAAATACCACATAGTAGGTAGTTATGGTGGACACAAATGGCATAGGTTTTGGCTCAAGGTTTTGGATGCACGAGAAGCATTCCCTCTCAGTACAAGGAGCTTTGGCTAGCAAGGTTATTTGAAGCAAACACAAGTATAAACCGGTACAGAAAGACTTACATAAAAACATATTGCAAGCATTATAAGACTCTACACTGTCTTCCTTGTTGCTCAAACATTTTTACCAGAAAATATCTAGACCTTAGAGAGACCAATCATGCAAACCAAATTTCAACAAGCTCTACGGTAGTTATCCACTAATAGGTTTAAACTACATGATGCAAGAGCTTAAACATGATCTACTTGAGAGCTCAAAACAATTGCCAATTATCAAATTATTCAAGACAATATACCAACTACCACATGAAGCATTTTCTGTTTTCAACCAAATAACAATAAGCGCAGCGGCTTTCATCTTTTGCCATGAACATTAAAAGTAAAACGAAGAACACCAATGTTCAAATGAAAAAGCGGAGCGTGTCTCTCTCCCACACAAGCTTGTTAGGATCCGATTTATTCAGAAAACTAAAATAACAAAACAAAAATAAAAGCACACGGACGCTCCAAGTAAAGCACATAAGATGTGGCGGAATTAAAATATAGTTTCACTAGAGGTGACCTGATAAGTTGTTGATGAAGAAGGGGATGCCTTGGGCATCCCCAAGCTTAGGCAGCTTGAGTCTTCTTAAAATATGCAGGGATGAACCACGGGGGCATCCCCAAACTTATACTTTTCACTCTTCTTGATCATATTATATCATCCTCCTCTCTTGATCCTTGAAAACTTCCTTCACACCAAACTCAAAGCAATCTCATTAGAGGGTTAGTGCATAATCAAAAATTCACATTTTCAGCAAAGACACAATCATTCCCAACACTTCTGGACATTACCCAAGGTTACTGAAATTTAATGGAGCAAAGAAACCCACTCAAACACAGTAAAAGAGGCAATGCGAAATAAAAGGCAGAATCTGTCAAAACAGAACAGTCCGTAAAGACGAATTTTTTCGAGGCACTTAACATGCTCAGATGGAAAAGCTCCAGTTGAATGAAAGTTGCATACATATCTGAGGATTACTCATGAATTTTTCAGCATTTTACGAGTTTTCTACAGAGAGAAAAACGCAAATTCGTGACAGCTAAAAATCTGTCCCTGCGCAGAAATCCAAATCTAGTATCAACTTTCTATCAAAGACTTTACTTGGCACAAAAACGAAATAAACATGATAAGGAGACGTTGCTACAGTAGTAACAACTTCCAAGACACAACAAAGCAGTAGCAAAATAAAAACATGGGTTATCTCCCAAGAAGTGCTTTCTTTATAGCCATTAAGATGGGCTCGGTAATTTTAATGATGCTCTCGCAAGAAATAAGAGTTGAAGCAAAAGAGAGCATCAAAAGCAAATAAGAAACACTTTTAAGTGTAACCCACTTCCTATGAAAAGGAATCTTGTAAATAAACAAGTCATGTAAGCATAATGCAATAAGCATAGGAAAACAAGACAAGCGCAACTTCAAGATTTTAAGCAAAAAGAGAGGTGTTTTAGTAACATGAAAATCCCTACAACCATATTGTCCTCTCTCATAAAGATTTTCAGTAGCATCATGAACAAACTCAACAATATAACTATCACATGAAACATTCTTATCATGAGCTACATGCATAAAATTATTACTCTCCACATAAGCATAGTCATTACTATTAATTGTAGTGGGAGCAAATTCAATAAGATAACTATCATTATTATTCTCATCACCATAATCATCATATATAGGAGGAATATTGTAATCATAATTAATTTTCTCCTCAATAGTAGGTGGACTGAAAATATGATAGTCATCATTGTAATCATCATATAGAGGAGGTAAAGTATCATCAAAGTAAATTTTCTCTTCCATGCTTGGGGGACTAAAAATATCATAATCCTCAAAACCAGCTTCCCCAAGCTTAGAATTTTCCATAGCATTAGCAACAATGGTGTTCAAAGCATTCATACTAATAACATTGACATTAGCATGCATATAAATTTCCATAGGTTTTTTAATTTTCTCTTCAAACACCTCATGTCCTAACTCAAGATAAATACTATAAAGATCTCTAATATTTTTGTTGTTTTCCATTAAGCCTAACTAGTGAAATAAAAAGAAACAAAAAGATATAATTGCAGAATCTAAAGGAAATAGCTTCGAGCACCCACACACCGGAAACAATGCTAGGAAATAGCTTAGTAGTCGGAGGATGTGAATACCTTTTACCTTACCTTCCCGGCAACGGCGCCAGAAAATAGCTTGATGTCTACTCACGCTTCTATTCCTGTAGACAGTGTTGGGCCTCCAAGAGCAGAGGTTTGTAGAACAGCAGCAAGTTTCCCTTAAGTGAATCACCCAAGGTTTATCGAACTCGGGGAGGTAGAGGTCAAAGATATCCCTCTCAAGCAACCACTGTAATTAAGATACAAGAAGTCTCTTGTGTCCCCAACACACCTAATACACTTGTCAGATGTATAGGTGCACTAGTTCGGCGAAGAGATAATGAAATACAAGTAATATGGATGATTATAAGTAGTAATTGCAATCTGAAATAAAAATGGCAGCAAGCGAACATGTAGCAGAACTTGTTGGAAACGGTGTTTCAATGCTTAGAAACAAGGCCTAGGGATCATACTTTCACTAGTGGACACTCTCAACAATGATCACATAATTGAATAAATAAATGCTACTCTCAAACACTCTCTTGTTGGATAACAAACACCATTCATTGTGTAGGGCTGCAAAAGTGTGAGTAAAACATGTAGGTATTGTCATAAAACTAGCATGGAACATAAGAAATTATAGATACGTTGGAGACGTATCAGGCATATGCAAAAAAATTGGCAGCTCAAAATTCCGCTCTGTCTGTGAATACAGATTTTTATGGTGACAACACAAAATCTGTTTTCAGGACAGCAACTTCCCCAAATCTTATTTTATCTCTATTAGAGGCTATTCTTGGCACAAAAACAAAATAAAAATGATAAGGAGAGGTTATTACAGAGGTAACAACTTCCAAGACTCTACAAAATAAAAATTACATAAATTAAACATCGGTTTAACGCCTTTCAGCTAGGCTCAGAAAAAGAGCTAGCATGAAGTATTATAAAGTGAAGAAGCATCAACATCATAATTTGTTCTAATAATAGAGTCATAAGGTGTCTTGTTTCTCTTTCTAGGGAAGTGTTCCATATCCTTTTGAGTGAGAATTGATATTTAATAATCCCATCTCTCATATCAATAACGGCACCAACAGTTCTAAGAAACGGTCTTCCCAAAATAATTGGACAAGAAGCATTGCATTCAATATCCAAGACAACAAAATAAACGGGGACAAGGTTATTATCAACCATAATAATAACATTATTAACTCTACCTAAAAATTTCTTTGAGGCAATATCAAAATATGAATATCCAAATAAAATTGTTTCAACGGTGGCAAATTAAGCATATCATATATTTTTCTAGGCATAACAGAAATACTTGCACCAAGATCACATCAAGCATTGCAATCAAAGCAATCTACTTTCATATTAATGATGGGCTCCCAGTCATCTTCTAACTTTTAGGCATAGAAGCTTCACGCTTTAATTTCTCTTCTCTAATGTGCATGAGAGCATTTGTAATGTGCTTTGTAAAAGCCATATTTATAGCAGTAGCATTAGGACTTCTAGCAAGATTTTGTAAGAACTTAATTACTTCAGAGATATTTTAATAATAAAAATCAAAGTCATTATTATCAAAAGTAAAAGGACTTCTGTCTCACATACTCCGAAAAATTTCAGCACACTTATCATGAGCAGTTTCAGTGGTTCTAGGTAATTTTGTAGAAGGAGCGGGGACTTTTCCTACACCAATTATTTTATGATTAATAGTAGGAGAGTGGCTAGCATTTGAGACTCATTACTACTGGTGGTGGTGATGGTACAATTTTTTGTCGAATTATTATTTCTAGCAATTTTATCTTCTCTTTCCCACCTAGCGTGCAATTTCGCCAACATCCTAACATTTTCATCAATTCTAACTTGAATGGCATTTAAAATTTTGCTTTCTTTAACATCATGAGGCATAACCTTTAATTTAATAAATTCAACATCATGAGCAAGGCTATCAACTTTAGAAGCAAGAACATCAATTTTGCCAAGCTTTTCCTCAACAGTTTTATTAAAAGCAGTTTGTTTACTAATAAAATCCTTAAGCATGACTTCAAGATCAGAGGGTGTTTTTTTATTATTGTTGTAGGAATTACCATAAGAATTTCCATAAGCATTACCATTATTAGAAGGATATGGGCTATAATTCTTGCTACCAAAATTATTCCTATAAACATTATTGTTGAAATTATTATTTTTAATGAAGTTCACATCAACATGCTCTTCTTGGGCAATCAAATAAGCTAACGGTATATTATTTGGATCAACATGTGCTTTACCATTAACAAGCATAGACATAATAGTATCAATCTTATCACTCAAGGAGGAGGATTCTTCGACAGAATTTATCTTCTTACCTTGTGAAGCTCTCTCGGTGTGCCATTCAGAATCATTTATCATCATCTCATCAAGTATTTTTGTTGCAGCCCCCAAAGTAATGGACATAAAGGTACCTCCAGCAGCTGAATCCAGAAGGTTTCTTGAAGAGAAATTCAGTCCTACATTAAAGGTTTGGATGATCATCCAAGTAGTCAGTCCATGAGTGGGACAATTCTTTACAAAGATTTCATTCCTTACCAAGCTTGAGCAACATGTTCATTATCAAATTGTATAAATTTATTATGTCGCTTCTTAAAGATATAATCTTAGCAGGAGGATAATATTTTCCAATAAAAGCATCTTTGCATTTAACCCAAGAATCAATACTATTTCTAGGCAAAGATAGCAACCAATCTTTAGCTCTCCCTCTCAAAGAGAAAGGAAACAATTTCAGTTTAATAATGTCACCATCTATACTTTTGCATCTCACAAAGGTTAACAGAATTATTAAGGTGAGAAGCGGCATCTTCAGTAGTAACACCAGAAAATTGCTCTAACAAGATTTAATAAAGCAAGTTTAATTTCATAGAAAGCTGCTTCGGGAGCAGGTGGAGCAATAGGTGTACAAATAAAGTCATTGTTGTGTGCTAGTAAAGTCACACAACTTAGTATTTTCAACGAACCCATTTTAGCAAAAATAAAACAGAACAATAGAAATAATAGCTATAATAGAAACTAATTTTGTGTGTGTTTTTTATATAATGAAGCAAACAAGACAAAGTAAAATAAACTAAGCAACACTATAACAAAGTAAAGAGATTGTAGATGAGAGACTCCCCTTGCAGAAATCCTCTTTCTCCCCGGTAACGGCGCCAGAAAACAGCCTTGATGGTGCTCGTCGTAACGCATACTTCACACTGTTGGGGAACCCCAAGAGGAAGGTATGATGAGCACAGCAGCAATTTTTCCCTCAGTAAAAAACAAAGTTTAATCGACCAGTAGGAGAAATGTGTGACTTCTGAAGGTGTTTCTAGCTGACTATTGGTAGGGCGCACTATCGGCGTCAGCAACAACGTGGAACCTGCACACAACACAACCAAAGTACTTTGCCCTTATAGTGAGGTTGTCAATCTCACCTATTTTGCTAAACACAAAGGATTAGACGTATCGAGTGGAAAGGGATTTTTACAGTAATTAAAGAGAACAGTGCTTGCGGAAAGTAAATAGAGCAAGATTGCAGTGGATAAATTTATCAGTGTAAAGGAAAGGACCGGGGTCCACAGTTCACTAGAGGCGTCTCTCCATAAAGATAAATAGCATGCTGGGTGAACAAATTACAGCTGGGCAATTGACAGAATACCGACCATACATGACAATATGATTACTATGAGATTCGTTTGGGCATTACAACATAATACATATACCATAATCCAACTGCGTCTATGACTAATAATCCACCTTCTGGTTATTGTCCGAACCCCTTCCAGTATTAAGTTGCAAGCAACAGATTATCGCCTTAAGCAATGTGTGTAAAGTAAACAATAGAATTACCCTTAGATTAAACTTTGTTGTTTTCTCTTAGTAGCAACAACACATCTACAATCTTAGAAGTTATTGTCACTCTTCCAGAAAACTAGAGGCATGAACCTACTATCGAGCATAAATACTCCCTCTTGGAGTAACAAGCATTTACTTGGCCAGAGCAACTACTAGCAATAGAGAGCATGCAAGATCACAAATAACATATGACAAAAATATATAATCGATCTCAACATAGTATTCAATATTCATCAGATCCCAGCAAACACAACATGTAGAATTACATAAGGATGATCTTGATCATGTAGGGCAGCTCACAAGATCTAAACATGAGGCACAAATTGGAGAAGACAACCATCTAGCTACTGCTATGGACCCATAGTCCAGGGATGAACTACTCACGCATCACTTCAGAGGCGGACACGGCGATGTAGATGCCCCCGGTGATGATTTCCCCCTCCGGGAGGGTGCCGGGAAGAGCTTCAGAACCCTCCCGAGCTAGGGTCTGCAATGGCGGCCTCGACGAAACTTTTCGTGGATGGAGGTTTGGGTGTTTAGGGTTTTCCCGAGATCGTGAACAAATAGGAGGAAGGGCGAGGTCGGTGGAGGCCAGGTGGGCCCACACCACCCGTTGGCGCGGGCCCAGGCTTGGCCGCCCAGTGGCTCCTCTTCGACCCCCCTCTGGACTCTGTCTTCGTTTTGGAAAAATATTGACTTCGGCTTTTGTTTCGTATAATTCCGAGAATATTTCCTGTACAACTTTTCTAAAATACAAAACAGCAGAAAACAGGGAACTGGCACTGTGGCATCTTGTTAATAGGTTAGTGCCGGAAAATGTATAAAAGTGCAACAAAGTATGAGCAAAACATATATGAATTGGTGTAAAACAAGCATGGAGCATCAAAAATTATAGATACGTTTGCGACATATTAATAGGCACCAGTGCATCCGGAGCACAACCTAGTTTTGGTCCTATGCGTCTGATCGCTCGGCTACGCCTCTCCAACAGGTGTGTCGATCGGTCTACATGGCCGTGCGCTGGACCAGCCGGTGCTCGAGCTGGTCTCTCAAACAGCTAGCTTTCCCCATGCTATAAAACCCCTTCTTCCAGCTTGAGAAGGTTAGTTCAACTATTCATAACATATCCTTCAACTCTCTATCTCTCTCTTACTCCATTGTTGAAACACCAAAAAGCTTGGATCTCCCATTCAACCCATTCAAAGCCAAATCCCTTTGGTAGAAAGAAAGAGGAGATCTTGATATACGACCCGTTCAAGCCAAATATCATCCCCCTTGAGTTCATAGAGCAAGAGTGTTACTCTTGGGTTTGTGGGAAACCCCAAGTGGCTAGGGTCACCCGGAAACAACCGGGTTGTGGATTTGCTCCATGAAGAAGTTTGTGAGGGGTTGGAGACTACCTTAAAGTCTACCACAAGTGAGTAAGCTATTCCTTCGTGGGATAGATTCCGAAAAAGATGGTGAGTCTTTGTGGCATTGGGAAGTCTTTCGTAGGATCCCACACCTCTCCAACGTGACGTACCTTCCTTCCAAGGAAGGGAACACATCTTCATCTCCATGTGCTTCGGTTATTCCTAACCGATCTCTTTATTTGCGTTATTTACCTTTGTGATAGCCTTCATGCTTGAAGTACCTTGTATCATCATCTAGGTTACCTCACTTGGTTTGCATTACGCACACATACATTTTTGCAAAGCCTTCAATTGCAAAATAATTTTTAAAAAATTGTAGAACCTATTCACCCCCCTCTTGGTTACCATCTCTATCCCTTCACCGCGACGCCATCTCCCGGTACTTTGCCGGTGCTCAAAGCCATTGTCTCGTCGTATAAGTAATCCACGATGTCTTTAGAGGAATGTCAGAGGTAAGCGCAGCCCCGCTCTGCTTGCTATATCAATGTCACGTCGTGTCACCTCCGTCGCCCACAGTTTGTTCGATGGTTTGCTGCCTCCAAGTTTTGAACCATCTGCCTCCAAGTTAATTGTTTGTTTCTTTGTGTAGATGAATTTGCTTTGGCAATAATTTTTTGATGATTCATCATCAGATGAGGAGTTTGACGATGAGGAGGATCTTTAGGTAATTGCATTGATCCAAGCGGAAACAACGAAGAAGAAACGTTGCGGCTCGAGGTTAGGTCGTCAAGTGATGAACCGCAACTGCATACAAAGAATGTTTACTTCACTACAACGCAAGCTGCATGTAGGGAAGATGTGGATCAAGCCGGGGTTTTGCAATCTCGGTTTGTCGTTGTGCTAGGATCAGCCAAGTTCTGGGATGACAAAACTTTGGGAAGGATCATGATAGACGTTAAAATCATGCATAGCATGATTATAGAAGATGAATGTGGCCAACAATTTCCATATGTTTATGCGTTATGGGAGAAGAATTTAGCTAAAAAGAACCGATGATGCTAGAATCCATAAGTTTCTCCAGGTGACCAAGAGATCGAGAACCATGAGATGCATTCTGGACTCGGAGATTACTTGATTGAGGAGCTTTGGAAGATACATGGCAACAATTAATTTTTTCATTGAACTTATCTATTTGATGGTTGTATGGTGATGAACTATGTTATTTGTTGATAAATTTATTTATTATTGAATTGCAATAGTTATTTTAATTATGTTTGGTTTGTTTCATAGATAGAACATTGAGTTCGTAGATTCATAGCCAGTTGGACAACACAGAAACTTGGAAATTGCAGTTTTCTCATTGTGCTATACGTTCATAGTTTTCTGCAACCCCGATACATTTTCTCACATTCTTCCAAATACATGCTTTTAGGAGTGAGGTATTATGAGATGCTCTAAATAAGTACAACCCATTTTCCTAGCCCAATCTACAAATTATTATAAGATCCATATTTAATTTCTTGTTGAATGGTGCAAAAAAGTACTAGTACTCAAAAGTGTAGGGTCGAAGTGGAGATCACAAGGCGGGGTTGAATAAATACAGATTCTTTCACTTTACGACTTCAATAACACAAGTTAGCAATCTAGGTCGGACAAAACGCACAACGAAAAAACTATATGTAGAAGTCTTGACAATTCCAAAAGCTGTAAATCATACTATGCTCACAAGGCGCTAAGCACGCATGTGCAAGAGCAATTTTCAAGAGTCTCTAAAACCTACATCCGCTATTTAGCTTAAGAGTTAAGACATGTAATTTTTACTATTAAATTGAAACAGGTGGATGCCTGATGTCATAACGGCCAAAGAGTTTTATTCATAGGCCCAACATCTCGCTACAATTTCAATCAGAGCTCAGGTCATTTTGGCACAGAAAATTCTCTCACATGAGCGCTATAAAGAAGGGGAAGTGCTATACGCTGACGTGGTCGGCTCGTTCGGAGTGCCGCATAGCCCCAGCGACCAGGTCGGGTAGGCTGGGCCGCGGCCCATTAGCTCAGGTACGAATCTTTTCTATTTTTCTTCTCTTTTTTTTGTTTCTTTTCTGTTACTACTTTTTTTCAAAATCTAACATTTTTTGTGAAACTATTTTTCCAGATATTTTAAAAATATGAATATTTTTAAATTTTGAACAGTTTTATATTTTGAACATTTTTCAATTTTTTTTCAAAATTCTAACAATTTTTATGTTTGAATAGTTTTAAATTTGAACATTTTTTGAGATTGAACATTTTTAAAATTTGAACATTTTTTGAGATTGAACATTTTTAAATTGTGAACATTTTTGGGATTGAACATTTTCTAAATCAATTTTAAAAAAATATGTACAATTTTTTGAATATGAATACTTTTCAAAATCTCAACAAATTTTTTTAAATCTTAATATTTTCGAATCTGAAAAAATAAAAATAAACAAAAGAGAAAAAAAGAAACAGAAAAAAAAACGAAAAAAGAAACAGAAAACGAAGTACACCGCGAACTGGGCCGACCAGGCCGGCCCATACCGCGCACGCGGGGGTGTGCGGCGCGCGGTAACGGCCGGCCTGGTCGGTGTATAGGAATTCCCAAAAAGAAGGGCCACACTCCTTATCCGGCACGATTGCGCGATGGGCCAGGGAGAACTCGAGGAAGGCTTTCTCGGGCAGCCCAGTGTGAAGTCGAAGTGTAAACCGGGAGGACCTGCCGAGTTCGTTTGCAAACAAAAGGGACCAGCCCAGGACTGCTGGCCGTGTTCGTGTCCACGACGGAGTCCTTCATGGCTGTTAAAAGTTAAAAGTAGCATCAGGGCACGGGCAGCCAGAAGCAGCAAACCCAATCGCCAGAAGAGAAACAAAAAACAAAGAGGAGACGGCTAGATAGGTCGCTGGCAAGCGAGGCAAATGAAACACATCGAGTTGTGGCTGGCAGCTAGAAGGGCAACAAAGACATTGTCAGCAGTACCGAAAAAAAAGAGCGAAGGGTGGCATGAGTAAGCTCAAGAAGCTATCGGAGCAGGTTAAGCCACAAGGATCAAGGAAGAGAATAGTGGATCACACATCAAGTTAGCAACAAGTTAAGCTATGGTGATGATAAAGTATTTTTTCGAAATGGGAAAATATCACCCCAGTTTCTCTATCCAAGAGATGCACACGTTTTTTTTATTAGATTATTCATAACACCTCGAACCGAAGCCACCAAACTGACGACAGCTCGCTAATCCTACATCACCGATGAAGGGGGGGGGGGGGGGGCAATGAACAGATCCAACACGAGGGGGCGAGAGAGATCCCTGCCGCCGCTAGGGGGGCGCGGCCAGGCAAGAGAGAGTTTCTCCCTCGTGATGATAAAGTGAAGGCAACTAATCAAAAAAAGGAAAACTCTTTCCCTCAGCCGGATGTAGCATCAGCCTGGGCTCTCCGCGCGCTTCGTCCTGGCTCGACGCCAGGGCCCACTTCCTTGCATCCCCAATCTCCAACTCTCAATCTCCAACCATGGGATGTGTTTCCTGAGCCGCCACCTGAGCCATGCCGCCATCGGTCTTCCTGCGCCGCTACTAGACGCGACTCGACTCCTATCCCCTCACACTAGCGCCCTCGAGCTCGCGGATCCGCGCCTCGTCCTATATGGCCGCTTGAGGCTGCGCTGCCGTACACGCGCTCCACGAAAGCCCTGCTGCTCACAGGGGAGGTCATGCAGCCGGGATCCGGTAGCCGCGAGCCGTGAACTTGATTGATTTCAACAAAATAGTTTGACAGTAAACAAAGGAAGAGATTAATATAAATAAATACTTATGTAATTCTATGTTTACCGCGTGATACATTTATGATGATAAGAAAAAAAAAACCGTTGCAACGCACGGGCACTCAACTAGTATCAATGGAACAACTTAATTATAATTTATTGTGTGAACAGTCATAACAATGAAATTAAACTATGTAAATATATTTTACTCACACCAAATCTAACTTGTAATTATGGAGCTTATGTCAGCAGATACATCCCTCCCCTCAAGGCAATACGGGACACGGTGGCATCAGCTTGCGGTGCGAATGAGGACTGTTGGTTGTGGATAATCTCGGTGATGCTCTCGCGCAACAAAAGACATAACGCTCTCGACGGATGCAAGCGAACTTGGTAGTGAGAGTGAATAGATGGAACTCGGCGGCATATGAACCCGCGTTAACTCGGCTGCTGATTGGTCCAGCAATCATGTACAAGGTCCACTCCCGCGGGTGAGATACTACGGGTGAGATACTACTCGTATACGAATACATTTGTACGGACCTGCCGAAATAAATGAGTTCGCAGGCCCAGCGCAGCAGAGCATAAAGTTGCAGCCCCGCATGTGTGTGGACCACATGAGCTCGCCGGCCCAGCGCAAGCTCTTGCATGAGCGACGCCCACTGCCCGCCCATGCCGATGTCGAAGTCGAGGACGTGGATGCGAGGCGGAGCCGCGGAGGTCGTCGAGCACTGCATGTACGCAGGTGAGGTGCGCGAACCGGAGCACCGGGGACATCTCCCGGAAGGCCTTGTAGGCGCCGAGCTTGAGGACGACGTCGTAGGGCGTGGACGCCGGCGGCGCCGGGGCCTCTCCGGTGCGGGCGAGCGCAAGGCGCGGGGCCGCCGGCGTTCGTCGTGGAGGACTCCGGCCGGAGGGAGGGGTTTGGGCACCGGGTCCGCGGCTACCTCACGCGCACGCCCTTCTCGTCCAGCCTCGCCGACCCGGCTCTCCTCTCCATCAATGGCGCCCCCATCGTACGTGCACTGTTGTTGGCGGTGTCCGGCGGCTACGGGGCGCTGCGGTCAGTCCGCAACGCGCGTCGTCCAAGACCCGCGGGCCAAGCGGCCGCGGCGCTGCTGCCGTCGAGCAGGGCGGATTCGTGCTCTGGACCATGGCGCCCGGGATGTGGTACGTCGAGCTCGCCGTCGGCTGCAGCAAGGTGCACGTGGGATGCAACGGCCGCCTTGTCTGGCGCCACACCCCGTGGACATGCTAACACGAGCGACACAGCACGGCGGCGGCGACACGTCCGGCCATGCGACACAGCCGAAGCGGCCGCCGACACGGCGCGGTGGCGACTAGGTTGTGGACCGCGGCGTTCTCCTTGGCGCGCCCCATCACGCCGCCGGCGCCCATGTGCGCGCATGCCACCCGCGCATGCGCACACATACCGCCGCGCGCGCCCGTCGTGTGCTCCAGGCTGCGGGGCGGCACAACGGCGTGGTCCGAAGCAAAGATCTCCACAGCGGCAGGGACGCCGCAGCGGCGTGCTCCAGGCATCTGCTTTTTCTTTGGATGGAGCCATGAATTTCGATTTTCGAAGGAGGAGAAGAAAATATTTTGGGGAAGATGAGGAGAGAGAAACATGATTTGGTGGAACGTCTGACCAAGCTTTAAATTTCTTACCTTTTTCTCTCTCCCGACTGGTCCCATCCCGTGTATTTATACATGTATGTATGTTGTTGTCCACCCAAGTATCAAAAGCGATGTTTCAGGACCACCAGTTCCTCAGCCAATGGGAGAACGAGTTAAGGCCGGTGCATGTGCCGCCCGGTTCATCTCATGATTTTCCACTTGGTAGTGTAGTTTTGCTTGCATCTTTTGTGCCCTTGTGTTGCTATATGTGCTGTCATCCGTGGCTGGTAACCTTGTTGTAATGTATTCTTCCAAGCCGATTGATTTCTTCATTAATTCAAAGTCGATCTCATCTCAAGCCTTCTCGTATAATATGCACAAAAAATAAAAGACTACGGTAGGTGATCACTCTCTCGGTTCCCGCTTCTACCGCGTGTCTTATCGATGAGTTGCGACTCCTCTTTGATTTGCCTGGTCACCACACTAAATGGATGTGCAACGTTGCCGAAGACCCTGCCTTTACGCTCAATTCAGAGGTGTCGAAATCTCCATGTCATCAACATGTTGAGTGTTAGCCTTTATTTTTCTCTAGGGATTGAGGCACACACCAAAATCCACCATTCCTGATCTTCAGTTGCTAGTGTAGAATGCCATGTTTCTCTTGCATACGGACATATGATCATGAGATACTGTGCCGTTTGAGGTTCTTGACTGCAAAGAGGGCAGAACGGCTGGCTAGTGTTTCAATCCTCAAGCAGTGGGTGACTTCGCCGGCCTCTAGCCATGTGTCGCCCACCTCTAGCCATGCATGCATTGTACACCATTAACGATTTCTCGATAATACAAGTGACCGTCGGTGCAACCTTCCATATTGTTAGCGCTAATGCAGTGATGATAGTTGCACACGGTTAACTTTTTTTCCAGACAAAACGGTTAATCCCCATGCAGTGATACACGAATGGGATAGAGACCGGCCTTACTTGACTAGACCCTTCTGAATGGCCTACCTGGCCTGGGTTTTCTTCCACATCCAACGCCGCCGGACACCCGAATCGTGCATTTCTAACTAATATATTCTCAGTTGCCCATCGACCTCCATTTCGCCCGGAACTAATGGCCGCCGGTGGCTCCCCACCTGTGCAACCACACCGGTGGCAGAGGTCAGCAGAGTTGAACTTTGAACTTTGAACTTTTATACTTCATTCTAACATATTTTGATCTTACTACATTCTTAACTATTATATTTTCCATATTACTATGTTAGCATACTTAACAACATACAAAGTGTCGCAATTTTAATTGTAGCGTTTTGAGGATACATTTATGTTGCAACAAAAATTGAATGTAACCAAAATTATCGTTAGGTGTATCTTTCATAGACATTGGTTCTTAATAATATCTTGGAACCAAACGTCAGTAAATGTGAAAATGAACAAAAATGCACGCCTCATGTAATTGTTTTGGCTATTGAATCATAATTTTAATGGTCATAAATAAGATATATAATGTGTATGTTCTAAAAGGTATCTTACTAGAGGTTTCTCGTTTATCATTATGTAAAATAGTTTATACAAGTTTCTTGAGTTCAAATTGAATTATTGGCATGACACTCTATCGGGGTTTCATATGGATCCGAGGGTTCAAAGGTCGATGGTCGAGTCATGAGGATCCGCACCTCGCGAGTTGGGTCAATATAGATGTTCTGAAACCGCAACACTAGTGCCACTCTTCCACGGTGGTTTGCCTTGTCATCTGGTAGACTTCTGACAAGTGTATTTGACAAACATTATCGCTTGTTGGTGACAAACATGGACCCGAGCAATGCTACTACTCACCCCTCGGTACTCCCTCCAACTCCTCCGATAGTACACCAAGGGGAGGTGGTGTTACCTTTATGGATATGTGGTAGTCAATGAAGTGACAATGAATAGTACTTTTTATACTTTCCAACAAAGAAATATCTATTGTTAAGAAATTCCCAACAGCGAAAACAATTTAGATGTGTGTGGCAAAGGCCACTAGATGCACATTATCGCTTTCAGGGGTTTCCTGATCATTACCGTAAGAACTTTTTTACCAAAATAATAATCTTGATCTTCTTCACAACCTCAAAGGTAAGTTATGAACACCATGGTTTAGGTAGATACTATGAACTAATAATGACACGACACGAAGCTGTAGAGTCGGCTTGTTGCGCCTCGGTTGCCCGCTGTTGCCGCTGCTTGTTTGGCCATCAACACGGCCACCACAACTGCCGAGCGCAACAAATAATAATCTTGTTCTTCTTCATAAGCTCAATGCCGGCGGCGGCCATCACATCAGCTAACGTCATACATGTAAGATAAACACCATGGTTCAGGAAGATACTATGAGACCTCAAAGCTGGATGGTATACCTACAATTACAAAGAGGTGATCCACCGATTCCAACACCCTGTTGCAAAGGGGGCAATTCCCGCAATTCGGTATAGTTCCAAAGAATTGTGCCTTCTATGCAGGTTTAGAAGAACATTGCCACTATTGGGAGACGATATAGCTCCAAGGTGTAGGTACTGGAAGGTTCTAGAAAAAAAAGTGGATGTAGCTATAACTCGAACATTTTGGTCTCATCTAAATGAAATCGGGAGCTTGGAGCTCCTCAATTCGATTTTTTTTGTTTAGCTTCTTTTACTGCTAGCACAAGCCATTCTTTTTGTCTCTCTCTGCGTGATAGGTGTCTCTCTGCCTGTTCCTCGCCACGTACTGGCGAGTGACTTCTTATGTCCGTGTTGGTCTGTAATGTGGATTGCACCTTGTCTTTTTTATCCCTTGTGTGTGTTTGTCCCAGGTCCTGGATGAGCGAGCAAATGTCCCCTGTTTTTTTCTTTTTTTGTTCTTCGAGAATCAGGAGAGTTGCATGTTATGTATTAAGAAGGAGAATCAAGGACGTAGCCATCATTAGGCTGCGGGAGGAGGCTGGAACTCGCCCTCTTCCCTGTCATCACGGCGAGGGTAGAGGTTCAGAGGAGAGGCTTCAGTAACCCCTATTATGCTGCACTTATGTACTGAGACAATCCTTCGAATGGTAGTTTAGTAGTCATACTCTGGCTCGCTCTTCTCGAAACCGGCGTCTATCGGGAAGAAACAAACACATATACAAGAATTGAAAGTGCGCAATCAATACAAGATACTAAAATGCAACAATCACTGGTAGAAAAAACGGCTTTGGTCGCGGTTTGCAACAGCCATTAGTCGCGGTTGCGCAACCGCGACTAACGATGCGCGACTAAAGGCTCCCCCCTTTAGTCGCGGTTGCTTACGAACCGCGACTAAAGCCCGCCACGTGGGCGGCTGGCATGCGCCGGGGCGAAGGACCTTTAGTCCCGGTTTGTAACACGAACCGGGACTAAAGGCTATTTTGAGTTATTTTTTTAATTCATTTGGGTTTCTAATTATTTTTCACTCCCTCTTTTTTTCTATTTTTTTAGAATTTCTACTATTTCTGTTATTTGCATAGTTTAGTCACTAACTACACTTAATCTCTAGTCAAATTTCTTACCTATGGTCGAACTTCCCGCTCGGTCACCCATCCTCCCACTACTCCAGCACTAGCACGCTTAACTTCCAAGTTCCTTTCCCATCCTTCTTCCAAGTGCTTCGCGCGTATGTTGTTGATACTAGTATCATATCAATCCTATTAACATGTTGGTCGATGTCACACTTCTTTATTGTTTGAATGTCAAATAATTATTTTAATAAACAAAAGTAATGATGTAATAATAATCTTGAATAAATAAATAAATATTAACTTTTTAATTTTATATTATTATTAATTTTTTATTTTTTAAATATTTTTTTTGCCAAACCTAAAACCTGAAAATTTGAAAATCTAAAAATTGGCTAACTTTATGGTTAATTAATAGTAATCTTTATGCAAGATGCAATTATTAATTTAAAATTTTAAAAAATATAAAATACGGAATTTCTGGCAAAAACTTAAATCTTCCTGCTTTCATATTTTCATTTGGAATTTTGAGAATCTAAAAATTGGCTAACCGGTTACATCCTGGTGAATTCGGATGTAACTTTTTCCCAGGATTTTTTTGATATATTATACGTTTTTTTCCGACGTCGTATGCAAAAGTTATTGCGGTTTTACCATTTTAAAAAAAATTGCAAAAAAAATGAAAATTCGAATTTTTTAATTTCTCCGAATAGTAGGTTGCATAACATCCAAGAATCTGAAAACAATTTTTTTTTGAATTTTCTATCATTTTCTTTTGTATTTTACAAAGCAAAAAAGGCGATCCACGGGGGGGGGGGGGTGCAGGGTGCGTGGGGAGTGAAAAATGCGGAAAAACCTTTAGTCGCGGTTGGGGACACCAACCGCGACTAAAGGGGTTTTTCCGCTGGCCGCTGTAGGACAACGTTGCATAGAAAACAAAAATTTTCCTACCGCGAACACGCAATCCAAGCCAAGATGCAATCTAGAAGACGGTAGCAACGATGGGGTATCGAGTCTCACCCTTGAAGAGATTCCAAAGCCTACAAGAGGAGGCTCTTGTTGCTGCGGTAGACGTTCACTTGCCGCTTGCAAAAGCGCGTAGAAGATCTTGATCACGATCGGTTCCGGCGCCACGAACGGGCAGCACCTCCGTACTCGGTCACACGTTCGGTTGTTGATGAAGACGACGTCCACCTCCCCGTTCCGGCGGGCAGCGGAAGTAGTAGCTCCTCTTGAATCCGACAGCGACGACGGCGTGGTGTCGGTGGCGGTGAAGAAGTCCGGCGGAGCTTCGCTAAGCTATGCGGGCAATATGGAGGAGAGGAGCTTGGCTAGGGTTTGGGAGGGGTGGCCGGCCACTCTATGGGTGGCGGCCAGCTTGTGGTCTTAGGGTGGCCGGCCC
>NC_061512.1:231465405-231498592 GCF_022539505.1 Lolium rigidum | reverse complement strand
TAGTCCGTGTTAGTTGTATCCAAAATACACAAATTAGAGGCAAAACAATAGCAAAAGTGTTCGGGAAAGTAGATGCGTTTTGGATGTATCAAGGAGCTCTCAAGATGCAACAATGGTGGAGGTTGAAGAAGAAGTGATGCCAAAGAGAGAGAAAAAGGCTTTTTATATGGGTACCAGAAAAACTGCCCGTTGGCCTGATAAAAATCATCTAGAAACAGCAACAAAGGAAGTTGGGCAGGGCGGGGGCCCGTGGTCGAGCGAGCAGGGGAAAACCTGGGTCGTGGCGTGTCTCAGCGAAGCGAGCGAGAGCCAGGGTCGAGCGAGCGTGCGGCGGCTGCGCGCGGGGGCCAGCGTGGAGCCAGCATGCGAGCGGGAGAGGGAGCGGGGCGCATGTGCGCGGGGGCTAGCGAGGGAGTGCGGGGGCCAGCGACGCTGGCTCGCTGCGGGCGCACGCAAGAGGCAGCGGCCAGCGTGGCCACGCGTAGGCTCGCACGTAAGGCCAGGGCCAGCGGGGCCCAGCGCGGGTGTGTGCGCTGCTATGCAACCAGGAGAGGCCGGAACCTCCGGACTGGGCCGGCCGGTACCTCCAGGCCTGGTACCGGTTGTGGTACCGGAAAAAGGCTCTAGGAGGCCAGGGGACTACTGGGGAGCTGGGTGATACGTCTCCAACGTATCTATAATTTCTGATGTTCCATGCTTGTTTTATGACAATACCTGCATGTTTTGCTCACACTTTATAATGTTTTTATCAATGTTAAGAAAATCGGTAATCGTTAACTGCTCGGTTGGCTTGGGAGTAGCGATTAATCGGAATTCGGACGATTAACTGATTTAATCGGTCGGCTAATAATCGTTGTAACCTACACAAATTAGCACGTAAAAACAGTTTATATAAGAAAAAATAATAGTATATGAGCCTCTATATGTCTGGCCCTACTTCTCTAGAGCCTAAAATTCCAGAAAAAACATGTGTGCTTCTCCACCGTGACCTAATCTTCAAGGTCACGAGCGAATCAGGATCCACTAGCGTTTCTTTCCACTTCTTATCCTCTCACCTCTGAAGTTTATCTTCTCCCACCACCTACCTAGGGTACGACCCCTCTTAACCACCTAACCTATTGAAGGCGCCCTTGAGCTCCTGCACGAGCTACTCAAGGTGGTCGAGCTCCTGTATCTAGGCAACTGAGAGTAACTGGTCTGGAAGGGCAAGGAATTAGTTGGCGACAACGGAATTTGAGCTGTTGGAGGCTGCAGTCAAGCGGGAGCTTTGCAAAACCTACTTTATTGGGGAGGGGTAGCGACTGTACTAGTTATATGCATTGAAAAGTTTGTAACTTTTTTGACCAAGTGCAGTAGTTAATCGGGGACATACCTAGTAATCAGACTTTCGGTACGATTAATCGGTCTAAAGGATTAACACAAGAGATTAATGTTAATCGACACGGTTAGGCCCCTAGTAGCGATTAATCGGCCTAGTAATCGCTGAATCGGCCTAGTTTTTGAACAGTGGTTTTTATGCGTTTTCCGGAACTAACCTATTAACAAGATGCCACACTGCCAGTTCCTGTTTTCTGTTGTTTTTGGTTCCAGAAAGGCTGTTCGGGCAATATTCTCGGAATTCGACGAAACGAAGATCCAACATCTTATTTTTCCCGGAAGACCCCAGAACACCGAAGGAGAGTCGGAGGCGGGCCAGAGAGCCACCACACAATAAGGCGGCACGGCCCCAGGCCTGGCCGCGCCAGCCTATGGTGAGGAGGCCCAAGGCGCCCTCCTGCGCCGCCTCTTCGCCTATATAAGCCCTTCCGACCTAAAAACGCGATACGAATTGACGAAACTCCAGAAAGACTCCAGGGGCGCTGCCGCCATCGCGAAACTCCAATTCGGGGGACAGAATCTCTGTTCCGGCACGCCGCCGGACGGGAAGTGCCCCGGAAGCCATCTCCATCGACGCCACCACCTCCATCATGCTCCGTGAGTAGTTCCCCCATGGACTACGGGTTCTAGCTGTAGCTAGTTGGTACTCTCTCCCCCATGTACTTCAATACAATGATCTCATGAGCTGCCTTACATGATTGAGATTCATCTGATGTAATCGGTGTTGTGTTTGTCGGGATCCGATGGATTGTTACATTATGATTAGTCTATCTATAAAGTTTGTGAAGTTATTGTTGCTGCAATCTTGTTGTGTTTAATGCTTGTCACTAGGGCCCGAGTGGCATGATCTTAGATTTAAGCTCTATACTTATTGCTTAGATTGTATCTACAAGTTGTTTGCACATGTCTATGTCCGGAACCCGAGGCCCCGCAGTGACAGACAACTCGGGATAACTGGAGGGGAAGGCGTAGGTATGAGGATCACATGTTTTCACCAAGTGTTAATGCTTTGCTCCGGTGCTCTATTAAAAGGAGTACCTTAATAGCCAATAGATTCCCTTGAGGCCCGGCTGCCACCAGCTGGTAGGACAAAAGATGTTATGCAAGTTTCTCATTGCGAGCACGTATGACTATATATGGAAAACATGCCTACATGATTAATAATCTTGATGTTCTGTCTTAATGCTATTTCAATCCTATCAATTGTCCAACCGTAATTTGTTCACCCAACACTTGTTATTGGAGAGTTACCACTAGTGTAGATAGCCGGGAACCCCGGTCCATCTCTCATCATCATATACTCGGTCCTATATGTCATTGGAAGTAGTATCAACTATTTTCTGGTGCCATTGCTCTCATATTACTGCTACTGCTGCTGTGTTATTGTTACTACTGCTCTCATATTACTGCTGCTTTCACATCACCCTCGTTACTAGTGCTTTTCTAGGTGCAGCTGAATTGACAACTCAGTTGTTAAGGCTTATAAGTATTCTTTACCTCTCCTTGTGTCGAATCAATAAATTTGGGTTTTACTTCCCTCGAAGACTGTTGCGATCCCCTATACTTGTGGGTTATCACTGGGCTAGGTGAGCGGTAGCGCGGGCGGAGGCTCCGGGCGTTCTCCCTTTTTTTCTTTTAAACTCAAACTTCAAATGCAAATAACTTGAGATTGGAAAATCCAAATGAGACGAAACCAATTTTGTTGGAAAGAGGACGATAAGAGTGGGGGGTGATTTTATATATTTTTTTAGAGTGAAACCTCTCAATACGAAAAACCTGTAAAAACACCGATATTGAAAACGCAACAAGTGGTATACGCGAAATCCATTCTCGATGAACTAGAGCTTGTCATAGAAATAACCACAAGCTCTAAAACCCCACATGGATAAGATCCAAATAACAACCAAGAACGATGATGCAAGGACGCAAAGGTTTGACCGCACTCCGAACGATACAATCGAGTTACTCACTCGAGAGCCCGTTGATAGTACGACCATTATCCTATAAATCGGTCTCCCAACTAAACCACGAGACCGGTGAGAACGAAACCCTAGCAACAACAAACCTTAAACTTGCGCCTTCCATTTGAGCTCGATGATGATGATCTTGACCGCAATAAGATGAAATGCCGTTCTTGATTGTGCTTGCTTGATGAAGATGAGATCTTGCGGATTGCTCCCCCATACTCCACTCACTTCTTCGTACTGCAATCTTGACGCCAACTAATCGTTCAAGCATTGCCTATGGACAACTCCTACACATATAATAACTCAATGCAACCATTAGTCCATAGGGATTGTCATTAATTACCAAAACCACACATGGGGGCTCTATGCACTTTCAAACGTGCATATTCCCAAAATTATTATTGATTGATTCATGATTATGCTATTGCTTGTTCTTAAATTACTTGTATCTAGTCACCCTTTGAACTTTAAAGGTGTTCTAGCATTTATGTTTTGCTACTTCATAAAGGACATGTTGAGTACCACTTTTCTATGTTTTCTCTATGCTCATAAGCAAACAGTTGCCTTTAATGCACAATTATTAATGATTCTTTGTTTGAGTTACTTCTCATGTTATAACATAGTTGTTAAGTTCTATTGTTAGAATTATATCTATCATGCCTATGTTTAAAGTACTTTGATCCCAGCTTACAATGCTTTACAATAACTTGATCAAGATTGTGTTGGCTTCATGTCACCTTAAAAAATATTTTGTTATCACTTACCTACTCGAGGACAAGCAGGAGTTAAGCTTGGAGATGCTTGATACGTCGCAAACGTATATATAATTTTTGATGCTCCATGCTTGTTTTACACCAATTCATATATGTTTTGCTCATACTTCGTTGCACTTTTATACATTTTCCTGCACTAACCTATTAACAAGATGCCACAGTGCCAGTTCCCTGTTTTCTGTTGTTTTGTATTTCAGAAAAGTTGTACATGAAATATTCTCGGAATTGGACGAAACAAAAGGCCGAAGTCAATAGTTTTCCGTAACGAAGACATAGTCCAGAGGGGGGGTTGAAGAGGAGCCACAAGGCGGCCACGCCATGCCTTGGCGCGGCCAAGCCTGGGCCCGCACCAAGGGGTGGTCCAGGCCCCCTGGCCTCCACCGACCTCGCCCTTCCACCTATTGATTCACGATCTCGGGAAAAACCTAAACACCCGAGCCTCCTGATACGTCCAAAACGTATCTACTTTCCCGAACACTTTTGCTATTGTTTTGCCTCTAATTTGTGTATTTTGGATACAACTAACACGGACTAACGCTGTTTTCAGCAGAATTCCCCTGGTGTCTTATTTTTGTGCGAGAAAATCAACTTTCAGGAAAATCCCCGGAAATAATTGCAATGGGCCTATTTTTACAGAAGACCCACGGAGCCAGAAGACGAGACGGAGGGGGGCCACGAGGCGCGCACACCACGTGGCGGTGCGGTGGGCCCATGGCCGCACCGCCACATGGGGACGCCGCCTCGGCCAGCCCCTGGCGCTCCCCTCTGGACTACTTAAAGCCCTTGACCTAAAAACGCACGGGGGTTCGACCAATTTTCCAGAAGACATCCAGAACTCCGCCGCCATCGAAAACCCTATTTCGGGACCAGAAACTCCGGTTCCGGCACCTGCCGGGACGGGGGTTGGAGGAGATCATCGCCATCATCGCCACCGACGCCTCTCCATCGACCATCCATGTTTCCCCCATCCATGTGTGAGTAAATCCCCGCTGTAGGCTGAAGGGGATGGTAGGGATTGGATGAGATTGTTCATGTAATAGCCATAAGATTGTTAGGGCATGGTGCCTAGTATCCGTTGTTGGTACTTTTATGATATTGTTGCGACTTGTTATGCTTAATGGTTGTCACTTAGGGTCCGAGTGCCATGATTTCAGATCTGAACATGTTATTGATTCATGATGATATTCATTGTTTTATGATCTTACCTGCAAGTTGTATACACATATTGCTGTCCGGAACCTGAGGCCCCAAAGTGACGAAATTGGGACAACCGGAGGGAAGGGCTGTGATATGAGGATCACATGTGTTCACGGAGTGTTAATGCTTTGCTCCGGTACTCTATTAAAAGGAGTACCTTAATTACCGATAGTTTCCCTAGAGGCCCGGCTGCCACCGGTTGGTAGGATAAAAGATGTTGTGCAAGTTTCTCATTGCGAGCACGTACGACTATATACGAAACACATGCCTATGGTTATTTAGTACTTGGATACTGTTTTATTATTATCTGCAAATGCCTTGTCTTGATTATTACATGAGTTATCTTATCCATGCAGCGCCCGTTCATCCATCCCTATGCACTACAAGAAAAGTTCCGATAGACAACGTCTCAAAATCGTCCGCTAAGGGGTATTTTTCGTCGGTTATGGGCCTAACCCGACGATATGGGTTCTGTTGTGGAAACTGCGTCAGGCAAAGTCCTACGACGATTTTTTCGGTCCGTCGCGCTTGGGCGCCCTTCCACCACGGAAAATCGGACCGTTGCCCAAGTGTTTCCGGGAGCCCGTTGACTGCTGACGTCATGCAAACTGACACGTGGCAGACGCCGTTAACTAGCAGTTAACGGTGTTAACCGGCTGAAACCCCGTGGTAGATGGTAGGCCCACACGAGGCCTGCCACGTCTTAAGCGGGTCGGCCCATTAAGTTTGCGGGCCGGGCCAGCTGACTTAGTTTGACTGGTCAACTATATAGTTGGGCTGGTCCATTAGTTACGTGGGTCGGGCCTAACCTCTAAGGTTGACTGGTCAAAACATTAATGGGCCGGCCCACTAAGCATGTGGGCCGGGCCGAATGCACTCGTTTGACCGGTCAACAGGCAAAAGGGCCGGCCCACAAGACATGCGGGACCCACATTCCTGTTATCGGGCCGGCCCATTTACCAAGTGGGGTCCACCTTAAAGCAAATGGCCGGCCCAAGAAGATATTGGGCCGGCCCAATTAGCATGTGGGTCCCACTTTCCTGCTATCGGGCCGGCCCATTTAGTACGTGGGGTCCACATTAGATCAAATGGGCTGGCCCAACAAGCAAGTGGGCCGGGCCAAAAGCACAAGTGGGTCCCACTTTCCGTTAAAGGGTCGGCCCATTTAGTACGAGGGGTCCACCATATAGCAAGTGGGCCGGCCCAACAAGATAGTGGGTCGGGCCAAAACCACAGGTGGGTCCCACTTTCCAGTTAAAGGGCCGGCCCATTTAGTATGTGAGGTCCACCATATAGCAAATGGGCCGGCCCAATAAGATAGTGGGTCGGGCCAAAAGCACAAGTGGGTCCCACTTTCCTGTTAAAGGGCCGGCCCATTTAGTATGTGGGGTCCACCATATAGCAAGTGGGTCGGGCCAAAAACACAGGTGGGTCCCACTTTCCTGTTAAAGGGCCGGCCCATTTAGTATGTGGGGTCCACCATATAGCAAGTGGGCCGGCCCAACATGCTAGTGGGCCGGGCCAAAAACATAGGTGGGTCCCACTTTCCTGTTAAAGGGCCAGCCCATTTAGTATGTGGGGTCCACCATATAGCAAGTGGACCGGCCCAACATGCTAGTGGGCCGGGCCAAAAACACGAGTGGGTCCCACTTTCTGTTAAAGGGCCGGCCCATTTAGTATGTGGGGTCCACCACAAAAGCAATTGGGCTGGCCCAACTAGTTAGTGGGCCGGCCCGGTAGTGGGTGGGGTCCACCTTAAAGCAAGTGGGCCGGCCCAATTAGAGTGTGGGGTCCACGCGTAAATCAAGTGGGTCGGCCCAATAAGTAAGTGGGCCGGCCCGTTTTGTTGCTTGTTTATATGCTTAGGCATAATAGGCGCTTTAGGATTTTGCGGGCCGACACATATGTGATTTCGCTTAATTGGGCCGTTTAAGGGATGGGAATTCGTGATTTAGATACTGAGAATATTTACGCAGCATTGATTTCTGTCGGATAGCCTCACTTACCACAAGCACCAAAGAAAAAATGCGGGAAGAACTATAAAAACTAACTAAATATTACATCGGTACGCAAGGCTTTGAAAAAATATTACGGAACCCGAGAGAAATTGAATGGTAATTAAACCTAGCAATACAATGAAGCGATCCGACAATCTTTTAAGTTGTCCATGCAGCACCTATATCCGAAACAAAGACATTACAAGTTAAGACGAACAACAATGGAAAGGCAAAGACACTACAATATTGTTTGCCAAAGAATTTGGAACTCATCATTTCGTCGTTATAAGAAGATCATTGTAATGCACACAATAAGCAAACAAAGAGTGCATGCCGCATACCAACAACCAATATAACGAGCATGTTAGAATGAAACAACGAGACTTACTACTGTCGAGTCCCATGCAAACCAACATGTTCAGGAGTACAAAATTGGCATGAACAACATAGTAGCAGGCTATAAATTTTGTAACAACGACTGAGCAAGATGAAGTTATGATGGCTACATCTACAGAGCAGGGAATGTAAACCAAAAATAGAAGTTACGATGGCAAAAGCTAAAGAGGAGGGAATGTGAACCAACATGTGCCAAGTGCAATTACTTCAAATTGGCCGTGAACTAAATAATACTCCTGAACTTATAGTGAAGGGGATGCAAATCAAGATGTTTCGGGATATAAACTTGTAATGAGCAACACATAGAGGACAGTTAATGATGGAGCTTAGGATGGACCAGATACGAGAATATAGTGGGATCACCTGTGAACTTGTATAAGAGGGAATGCAAACCAATATGTTCAGCTTTCCATATGTGAGCGTCATGCCAAGTCAGAGAAACAAGTCAATAATGCAGCTTTTGAAGAACAAGATGGCACGCAAAATTATTATCTATGCCTAAAAAGTCCACCTTCAGGTTATCATCCGAACCCCTTCCAGTATTAAGTTGCAAACAACAGACAATTGCATTAAGTATGGTGCGTAATGTAATCAATAACTACATCCTCGGACATAGCATCAATGTTTTATCCCTAGTGGCAACAGCACATCCACAACCTTAGAACTTTCTGTCACTGTCCCAGATTTAATGGAGGCATGAACCCACTATCGAGCATAAATACTCCCTCTTGGAGTTAAGAGTAAAAACTTGGCCAGAGCCTCTACTAATAACGGAGAGCATGCAAGATCATAAACAACACATAGGTAATAGATTGATAATCAACATAACATAGTATTCTCTATCCATCGGATCCCGGCAAACACAACATATAGCATTACAGATAGATGATCTTGATCATGTTAGGCAGCTCACAAGATCCAACAATGAAGCACAATGAGGAGAAGACAACCATCTAGCTACTGCTATGGACCCATAGTCCAGGGGTGAACTACTCACTCATCACTCCGGAGGCGACCATGGCGGTGAAGAGTCCTCCGGGAGATGAATCCCCTCTCCGGCGGGGTGCGGAGGAGATCTCCAGAATCCCCCGAGATGGGATTGGCGGCGGCGGCGTCTCGATAAGGTTTTCCATATCGTGGCTCTCGATGCTCGGGGGTTTCGCGACGGAGGCTATTTGTAGGCGGAAGGGCAGGTAAAGAGGCGGCACGAGAGGCCCACACCATAGGTCGGCGCGGCCAGGGCCTGGGCCGCTGATGACCCACAAGTATAGGGGATCGCAACAGTCTTCGAGGGAAGTATTACCCAATTTATTGATTCGACACAAGGGGAGACAAAGAACACTTGAAAGTCTTAACAGCGGAGTTGTCAATTCAGCTGCACCTGGAAACAGACTTGCTCGCAAGAGTTTATCGATAGTAACGAGTTTTATAGTAGTAGCGATAGTGAAATAACAGCGAGCAGAGTAACAAAGACAGCGGTAGTAATTTTAGTAAACGAGCGGGATTAAAATACCGTAGGCATGGGGACGGATGACGGGCGTTGCATGGATGAGAGAAACTCATGTAACAATCATAGCAGGGCATTTGCAAATAATAATAAAACGGTATCCAAGTACTAATCAATCAATAGGCATGTGTTCCAATCATAGTCGTACGTGCTCGCAATGAGAAACTTGCACAACATCTTTTGTCCTACCAGCCGGTGGCGGCCGGGCCTCAAGGGAAACTACTTGGATATTAAGGTACTCCTTTTAATAGAGTACGGAGCAAAGCATTAACACTCCGTGAACACATGTGATCCTCACGTCACTACCATCCCCTCCGGTTGTCCCGATTTCTGTCACTTCGGGGCCATTGGTTCCGGACAGCGACATGTGTATACAACTTGCAGGTAAGACCATAAACAATGAATATCATTATGAAATAATAACATGTTCAGATCTGAGATCATGGCACTCGGGCCCTAGTGACAAGCATTAAGCATAACAAGTTGCAACAATATCATAAAAGTACCATCTACGGACACTAGGCACTATGCCCTAACAATCTTATGCTATTACATGACCAATCTCATCCAATCCCTACCATCCCCTTCGGCCTACAGCGGGGGAATTACTCACACATGGATGGGGGAAACATTGCTGGTTGATGGAGAGGCGTTGGCGGTGATGGCGGTGATGATCTCCTCCAATTCCCCGTCCCGGCGGAGTGCCAGAACGGAGACTTCTGGCTCCCGCGACGGAGTTTCGCGATGTGGCGGCGTTCTGGAGGGTTTCTGGCGACTTCGACTTCCCTTCGTGCGTTTTTAGGTCGAGGCGAATAAGTAGTCCGAAGGGGAGCGTCGGGGGCCGACCGAGGGGGCCACACCACATGGCCGCGCGGGCCCCCCCTGGGCCGCGCCGCCATGTGGTGTGGGGCCCTCGGGCCTCCACTTCAATTTCCCTTCTGGCTCCGTCATTATTCGGGAAAATAGGCCCTTTCGTCAAAATCCCGAGGTTTTTCCCGAAAGTTGGATTTACTGCACAAAACGAGACACCAGAACAGTTCTGCTGAAAACAGCGTTAGTCCGCGTTAGTTGCATCCAAAATACACAAATTAGAGGCAAAACAATAGCAAAAGTGTTCGGGAAAGTAGATACGTTTTGGACGTATCAGCCGCGCCGCCCTGGTGTTACGCCACCTCGTGGCCCCACTTCGACTCTCCTTCGGTCTTCTGGAAGCTTCGTGGCAAAATAGGACCCTGGGTGTTGATTTCGTCCAATTCCGAGAATATTTCGTTACTAGGATTTACGAAACCAAAAACAGCAGAAAACGACAAGCGGCTCTTCGGCATCTTGTTAATAGGTTAGTTCCAGAAAATGCACGAATATGACATAAAGTGTGCATAAAACATGTAGATATCATCAATAATGTGGCATGGAACATAAGAAATTATCGATACGTCGGAGACGTATCAGCACGACGCCGGCCCATTCGCCCACATCTTTGCCGTGTACAGAGGCCACACGCACGCGGCCGCCCTAACGCACACGGTAGACACGATGGTGGTCGAAGTCGAACCGAGCACGCCGATGATCAGGACGAACACGGCGCCGTCCTCCCCTTCGGCGATGATCCGCAGGCACGGCGAACCCGGCACCGGCACCGGCACCTGGAACACTTTGGTCGTGTTGTACGGCGGGAGCTTGTGCACTTGGATCGAGTGGGCCGCTGCGAAGTGGGCGACGAGCGCTGTTGGCGGGGCGGCGAAGTCGCAGCCGGGCTCCGTGCAAGCGCAAGGGGCGTGCGGGCATGCAATCTTGTGGTCGTGGACCTGGTGGTAGGCCACCAAGCTCCCGCAGCTGCTGTGGGGGCACTCAACCGTCGCCGCTGATACGACGGCGTCCATTGCCGGGTCCTGCTCGAATCCGCCGCGGGGTTCCACGCACCTATGGCACCGGTTCCCGGGAAGCTCGGCGAGGCAGCGGCCGCAGGCCAAATGATTACCCTTGCACTGCACAAATCAAAGTTCGTGGATTCCCATTTTTGCAGTAGTGAACCCACAAAAGAAACATCAATGGAGTGTGGGAGGGAAAGGGATCGACCTTGAAGACGGGGGGCTTGAGGGGCTGGGAGCAGAAAATGCAGTGAAGCACGGTGGAGTCCATCTTCAGGGTAACGGTGACAGTTTCCAGCATTGCGAGCGCGCGAGGAGTATGGCCTATCGATGGCCTCTCTTATCTCCTAGCCTCGAGGCTGGAGTACTCTATTTAAGGGGATGGGAAGGGATTTTGCTTAAGACGAGGAAAACCCAATATAGTACCTCCATCTCAAAGCTTAAGGCTTATACTCCGTATTATTTTTAGAAAGTCAAATTATGTCAAAATTGACTAAGCATTTTCCGAAAATCATGGTAGTTAAAAAATGTGTATCTCCGCCATCATACTATTTGAGACTATATTTGTGATGGTAATAGGCACAACTACATACATAAAAATTGACATCATCTGATTATTAGTTATTTGGACTGCGGGATGAACTCTTTGGAACTGTGCATTAAGCACCGGTAACCACTTAGGGCTTCTTTGATTCATAGGATTGACATAGGAATTATGTTGGATTTGATTCCTATGGGAAAATTTCAATCCTACACCTTTCCTATTTCTACACTCTCCACATTCCTTTGATTGAAAGCAGCCCTTATAGTGCTTCTTTGTTTTTTATAGTAAGTGAAAGGACATCTAAAAAACAGGAGAAATGATCTGGAAGTGCAGATAGTTTTATACCCCTCTGTCTCGGTTCACAGGGCCTAATCTGAACAAATATTTGTCCCATATTACCTCTCATCTAAGGCCTGCATGCATTTAAATTAGAAGTACTAGTAACCTTCTCGAATTAGTCTCCACCTTCCCTTTTCTCCTTTTTCTATTCTCTGGGAACAGCCTTGTGCATGCTGGTGGAGTGTGAAACCAAACAAGTTTGCATGGGGGCATGTGATCGGCTGCATGCACGCTTTGTACACCATTAGTGGAGTATTAGGGCATGTACAATGGTGATATTTTAGCAGTGCCACGTAGGATAAACGCTGATGTGGAAGAAAGAGAAAGATGAAAAAAGACTTTGCCTTCTCTTAGCTAAGAGATCATCTCTTAGCATAAATCTCTCTCACCACAAATTTAGGATGTCTCGTTACCAAAGATAAGACTAAAAAACAACCCATTGTACATCATGTTTTATTGTCATCCGGAGGAGGCAGCGCTCCGGAGAGTTTTCGTCATCCAATGAAACAATGCCTTGGTCCTGCTGCAAAATAAACCAAGCCCTCTAAATCGAGACGGAGGGAGTAAATCAGATGGAGGGGTTACAATTACATATAGTAGTTGGAGTATTCACTTCCGATTCACAAAAAAAGAGTATTCACTTCCACGCTGCATCATTATTAAGTATAAGTACTACTACAAACAGTTCAGCACAAATATGAAACAAAGACCCCATAAAAAAATAGCAGCCGTACGAACACTCTAGTACTTTACAAATTGACAGTTTTTTCAACTACGCAAAGTAGCAGTAGCTACATCTGCTTGCATAAGCGAATGTAGAAACGCAGCTCCTTGGACGATCCAGCACCAACGAGGTATGGCCCCGGCACAACGAGGAACGACGTGAGCTCCTCAAACACGACAGCGCCCGGCGACGCGCTGCCAGAAGCATCGGCAGACATCTTCACGACATCCCGCCTGCAGTCCGATTTCGAGGACGGCGGCGGGCCGTGCGCCCAGATCTTCACCCTGTAGAGCGGCCACACGGATGTGGCCGACCTGACGCATACCAAAGACAAGACAATGGCCGGGCCGAGCGCGTCGATGTACAGGACGAACACGGAGCCGTCATCCCCTTCGACGACGAGCCGCCTGCACGGCGAGCACGGGTGCGTCATGGTCACCCGGAACTCTATGGACTTGCCATACTCTAACCTGTGCACCTGAATCGAGTGGGCCTCTGCGAGGTGAACGAGGAGCGCTGACGGTGGGGCGGCGAATTCGCAGCCCTGCTCCGTGCAGTTGCACCGGTCGTGCGGGCACGCGATCTGGTGTCTTAGGGACTCGTGGTAGCTGACGTTGACCCCGCAGCCGTCGTGGGAGCACATGACCTGCGCCGTTCCAGCGATGTTGTACGCGATGGCCTCCAAATTCGTAGCGTTTATTTCCATGGTGCCGTCCATCGCCGCCTCGTGGTTGAATCCGGAGCCGCGCTACTCTTCTTCTGGCACCGTTTACTTGGAACCTCGCCGACGGTGGCAGGCGGCAGGCCTCATACCACGCTGCAACTCCGATCAATATTAATTGATGGTAAAATGGATGTATCTACAACTAAAATGTGTCTAGATACATCTATATTACCATCAAGTAATATGAATCGGAGGGAGTACAAGGAATGACAGTTTAGCACAAGTGACACCAGCAAATAAAAGTCAATGGACTCTCAGAGGAAAAGGGAGCGACCTTGTTGAACTTGGGGCAAATCAATGGAGTCTGAGAGACAAATGATGCGATATCTAAAGCCGGTTAGTGGAGAGAGAGAGAGAGAGAGAGAGTGTGTGTGTGTGTGGCGGGGGGGGGGTTGTTCACTTCTTCTTGGTTTAAAACGAGGATTCGTACAAGGTAATAGAGCCCGCATGCTCGGCTGGGTAGATAGCCAGAAGCCCAGAAGTGAACCCCAACATGGTCGTGCCACAAGGATTCATATTTGAATTTTTTTTGGGGGGGGGGTAGCAGAATGGCATGGCCAACAAGTTTCAAGTAAATTTTGTTAGTATTGTTCATAGTGGAAGTATGTAAACCACGAATTATATGACTCCATCATTTCTTTCGACCTTTTTATATCGAGCCCCACAATAACTTTGGCTTGTTTACAAATTTAGGTCGATCAATCTCACGACGCCCCTTTATAACAAAATAAGTTGAACTAGTATTCCAATAAAAATCATTTTCGCATGCATTGTTCGGTACTTTTCATAACCGAAGTGCTTACTCCCTCCGTTAGGGATTATAATGTCAGCGTGCATCCCTATATCATTAATTTGATTACAACATAATATGAATTTTATGGTACAAAAATTATATCATTACAAACTAGATGTCCATTTTAACTTTTTAATCGTATATTTTGGGTAATATATATATATATATATTGTGTATTATGTTGCTCAATTTTACAACATAGGTATACTTGTCAGCCTTGTAATATCCTAATGGACATATAGTACATCACAAATTTGTAACTTCATGCTTTGTTTTGCCATTTTACGATTTTTCGAACCACCTTCGGCTTGATTTCAAATTTAGGTCAAACTATCGGTGCATGCTATGTGTTATACTTGGATGCACCGCACATGTTTGGCCATTGTTTTAGGCTTCCACATCTTGGGGGCATGTCATGTATTTACCTAGTTTTTTAATTCTAATTCATGTACCCTTCCTTCCAATTACATTTGAAATAAAACTTTTAGCCCAGAAATAATTCAGTATATGGTTGCACACAAAGATAATCCGTGGATCGTTGGAAATTGCCATCGTACGTAGCTACCATGTCTCTTATGCAGACCTGTGAAAATTGGATTGGTGGTAGTGTGTACACTTCATTCGGTAGGCACTTCATAGAAAACACCCATTTAATATAATTTTTCTCCTTTGGGCAGTAATCAAGAGAAGAAAAAACACATGATTCAAAAGTTTTAACATATGCATGGTTCTTGTGTAGTGGTACCAAGCTCACGTGTGGGAGGAAAATACTCCCACGAGCTTCATTTTGTAGTGACTAAGAAGGATCCATACATGCTTACTTTTTCATATTCATGTTTTTAACTTGTTTCAATCTTGGTCAAACCTAAGATTTGACCAAAATTCAAATGGGCATAAAAATTCAGAAAAATGAAAAAAATGAAAAACCAAAGCACATAGCCTTCTTAATTATGTCATACAGTAAGCATTCAAGTTGATAAACAAGATCTAGACATATTTGAACCAGAAAAATCATGTATCTACCCCTAACCCTAAACTTTGTCTTGTGAAGTCAAGCATGAAGAGAAGTGGTCTTTGGTTTCAAACATAGAAATTTTAATAACCTCCCAAGTGCTTCATTTTGGAGTGACTAAAAAGGATACATGCTTACTTTTTCATATTCATGTTTTAAACTTGTTTACCTCTTGGTCAAACCTACGATTTGACCAAGATTCAAATGGGCGGAAAATTCAAAAAAAACATAAAAATGAAAAACCAAAGCACATAGTCTTTTTATGTCAAACCTAGGATTTAATCAAGCATGAAGAGAAGTGGTTTTGGGTTTCAAACATGAAGAGAAGTGGTTTTGGGTGTCAAACATGGAAATTTCAAAAACCTCATAAAATGACATAAGAAGACTATGTGCCTTGGTTTTTCATTTTTTGATTTTTTTAAAAATTATGCCCATTTGAATCTTTGTCGAATCCTAGGTTTGACCATGGTTTAAACAAGTTTAAATCATGAATATGAAAAATTAAGCATCTATCCTTCTTAGTCACTCCAAAATGTAGCTCTTGGGAGGGTTTTTGAAATTTCCATGTTTGAAACCAAAAACCACTTTTCTTCATGCATGCTTGACTTCATAAGAATGCTTACCATATGTTTGAATTTTAAAAGCATATAGTCTTCTTATGTCATATAGTAAGCATTCAAGTTCATAAACAATGTTTGGACATATTCAAACCAGACAAATCATGTATCTACCCCTAACCCTAATCTCGGTCGATTTTATGAAAGTCAAGCATGACGAGAAGTGGTTTTTGGTTTCAAACATGGAAATTTCAAAAACCCTCCCAAGAGTTACATTTTGGAGTGACTTAAGAAGGATAGATGCTTAATTTTTCATATTCATGTTTTAAACTTGTATAAATCATGGTCAAACCTAGGATTTGACCAAGATTCAAATGGACAGAAAATAAAAAAACAGCAAAATGAAAAACCAAAGTACATAGTCTTCTTATGTCATGTAGCTAGTAAGCATTCAATTTGATAAACAAGGTCTAGACATATTCAAACTAGACAAACCATGTATCTACCCCCTGATACGTCTCCGACGTATCGATAATTTCTTATGTTCCATGCCACATTATTGATGATATCTACATGTTTTATGCACACTTTATGTCATATTCGTGAATTTTCTGGAACTAACCTATTAACAAGATGCCGAAGAGCCAGTTGTTGTTTTTCTGCTGTTTTTGGTTTCAGAAATCCTAGTAACGAAATATTCTCGGAATTGGACGAAATCAACGCCCAGGGTCCTATTTTGCCACGAAGCTTCCAGAAGACCGAAGGAGAGTCGAAGTGGGGCCACGAGGTGGCGACACACCAAGGCGGCGCGGCCTGGGCCCGGGCCGCGCCGACCTATGGTGTGGGCCACCTCGTGTGGCCCCCGACGCTGCCCTTCCGCCTACTTAAAGCCTCCGTCGCGAAACTCCCGGCACCGAGAGCCACGATACGGAAAACCTTACCGAGGCGCCGCCGCCGCCAATCCCATCTCGGGGGATTCGGAGATCTCCTCCGGCACCCTGCCGGAGAGGGGATTCATCTCCCGGAGGACTCTTCACCGCCATGGTCTCCTCCGGAGTGATGAGTGAGTAGTTCACCCCTGGACTATGGGTCCATAGCAGTAGCTAGATGGTTGTCTTCTCCTCATTGTGCTTCATTGTTGGATCTTGTGAGCTGCCTAACATGATCAAGATCATCTATCCGAAATGCTATATGTTGTGTTTGTCGGGATCCGATGGATAGAGAATACTATGTTATGTTAATTATCAAGTTATTACCTATGTGTTGTTTAAGATCTTGCATGCTCTCCGTTATTAGTAGAGGCTCTGGCCAAGTTTTCGCTATTAACTCCAAGAGGGAGTATTTATGCTCGATAGTGGGTTCATGCCTCCATTGAATCTGGGACAGTGCCGAAAGTCCTAAGGTTATGGATGTGCTTGTTGCCACTAGGGATAAAACATTGATGCTATGTCCGAGGATGTAGTTATTGATTACATTACGCACCATACTTAATGCAATTGTCCGTTGTTTTGCAACTTAATACTCGGAAGGGGTTCGGACGATAACCTGAAGGTGGACTTTTTAGGCATAGATGCATGCTGGATAGCGGTCTATGTACTTTGTCGTAATGCCCAATTAAATCTCACTATACTTATCATGATCATGTATGTGCATTGTTATGCCCTCTCTATTTTTCAATTGCCCGACCGTAATTTGTTCACCCAACATGCTATTTATCTTATGGGAGAGACACCTCTAGTGAATTGTGGACCCCGGTTCTATTCTTTTATATCGAAATACAATCTATTGCAATACTTGTTTTACTTGTTCTTCGCAAACAATCATCTTCCACACAATACGGTCTAACCCTTTATTACAGCAAGCCGGTGAGATTGACAACCTCACTCGTTTCGTTGGGGCAAAGTACTTTGGTTGTGTTGTGCAGGTTCCACGTTGGCGCCGGAATCTCCGGTGTTGCGCCGCACTACATCTCGCCGCCATCAACCTTCAACGTGCTTCTTGACTCCTCCTGGTTCGATTAAACCTTGGTTTCTTTCGAGGGAAACTTGCTGCTGTGCGCATCACACCTTCCTCGTTGGGGTTCCCAACGAACGTGTGCAACTACACGCCATCAAGCACATTTTCGGCGCCGTTGCTCGAAGAAAGATACACCAGAGATTTTCAACTCCCACGACAACGCTCTTTTCGCGCGTTGCCGGGAGATCAAGACTCTGCACGGGAGTCTCCACAATCAATCTCTTTACTTTGTTTTTGTCTTGCTTTATTTTATTTATTACTTTGTTTGCTGCATTATATCAAAACACAAAAAAATTAGTTGCTAGCTTTACTTTATTTACTGTCTTGCTTCTCTATATCTAAAATCACAAAAAAAATTAGTTACTTGCATTTTACTTTTGCTACCATGTCTCAGTTTCACTTGTTACTTCTTCACCGTAGGAATTAGTCTTCACTTTTAAGCAAGGGGATGAGGAGAGTTTTAAAGATGCTTGGTCCAGAATTTTACTTCTTATCGTAAAGCTGAACCTCAAATGACTCTAAGTTTGCTCCTTAGTAATTTTTATTTTGGTTTTATGATTCGCTATAGATATGCCTTGGATCTACTGTAGTGGGAGGAGATTTCCTTCATTGCAATGGGGATCAAGCTTTTAATGCCATAAAGAAGTTGGTTGCATCACATGATTCAGCTAATAACTTTGATTCAACCCTTATAGGCATTTATAATAGATTAAACACTCTTGGGACAAGTGCATCTCGCTTGAATGAAAATTATAGATATGTTCGTAACTGTCTTGATCAAGTTTTAGTGAACTCTGAACCTTCATTATGGGATCCTACTATTAAAATTGTTATCGGTGACCAAACTCTTCATGCCAATTGTGATATTATGTCTGAATTTTGCTTAATGCCTAAGAGTATTCATGAATCTTTGAAACTTTGGGGATTCGTTGAAGGGGGAAGGAATAACTCTTATTGATAACTCCGTTATAATTCCTAAAGGAATAGCTGCGGGTGTGCATACAACTGTTCTTGGGAGAACAATATCCATTGATTATCTTGTTATTGAATGTGCAGGAACAGGACAAATCACACTCGGAAGATCCCTACTGAAAGTATTGGGAGCTGTCATAGATATGGGAGAAGGCACCCTAAAATTCACCTCTACACCCAGGGGTAGACATATATTCCCTAAATCAAAGAGTAAGAAAAAGAACAAGAAAGGTAAGGGTAAAGCCCAAGGTAATGTCGATGCTTCATCTATTGGTAACACTTGATACACACTTTCTGCGCCTAGCTGAAAGGCGTTAAAGAAAAGCGCTTATGGGAGACAACCCATATTTTTACTACAGTATTTTATTTTATATTTGAGTCTTGGAAGTTGTTTACTACTGTAGCAACCTCTCCTTATCTTAGTTTTGTGCATTGTTGTGCCAAGTAAAGTCTTTGATAGTAAGGTTCATACTAGATTTGGATTACTGCGCAGAAACAGATTTCTTTGCTGTCACGAATCTGGGTCTAATTCTCTGTAGGTAACTCAGAAAATTATGCCAATTTACGTGAGTGATCCTCAGATATGTACGCAACTTTCATTCAATTTGGGCATTTTCATCTGAGCAAGTCTGGTGCCACTTTAAAATTCGTCTTTACGGACTGTTCTGTTTTGACAGATTCTGCCTTTTATTTCGCATTGCCTCTTTTGCTATGTTGGATGAATTTCTTTGATCCATTAATGTCCAGTAGCTTTGTGCAATGTCCAGAAGAGTTAAGAATGATTATGTCACCTCTGAACATGTAAATTTTTATTGTGCACTAACCCTCTAATGAGTTGTTTTGAGTTTGGGGTGGAGGAAGTTTTCAAGGATCAAGAGAGGGAATATGATGCAATATGATCAAGAAGAGTGAAAGCTCTAAGCTTGGGGATGCCCCGGTGGTTCACCCCTGCATATTTTAAGAAGACTCAAGCGTCTAAGCTTGGGGATGCCCAAGGCATCCCCTTCTTCATCAACAACATTATCAGGTTCCTCCCCTGAAACTATATTTTTATTCCATCACATCTTATGTGCTTTGTTTGGAGCGTCGGTTTGTTTTTGTTTTTGTTTTGTTTGAATAAAATGGATCCTAGCATTCATTGTGTGGGAGAGAGACACGCTCCGCTGTTGCATATGGACAAATATATCCTTAGGCTTTACTCATAGTATTCATGGCGAAGGATGAATCTTCTTCGTTAAATTGTTATATGGTTGGAATCGGGAAATGCTACATGTAGTAATTTTAAAAATGTCTTGAATAATTTGATACTTGGCAATTGTTGTGCTCATGTTTAAGCTCTTGCATCATATACTTTGCACCCATTAATGAAGAAATACATAGAGCTTGCTAAAATTTGGTTTGCATATTTGGTCTCTCTAAAGTCTAGATAATTTCTAGTATTGAGTTTTGAACAATAAGGAAGACGGTGTAGAGTCTTATAATGTTTACAATATGTCTTTTATGTGAGTTTTGCTGCACCGGTTTATCCTTGTGTTTGTTTCAAATAACCTTGCTAGCCTAAACCTTGTATCGAGAGGGAATACTTCTCATGCATCCAAAATCCTTGAGCCAACCACTATGCCATTTGTGTCCACCATACCTACCTACTACATGGTATTTCTCCGGCATTCCAAAGTAAATTGCTTGAGTGCTACCTTTAAAATTCAATCATTCACCTTTGCAATATATAGCTCATGGGACAAAATAGCTTAAAAACTATTGTGGTATTGAATATGTACTTATGCACTTTATCTCTTATTAAGTTGTTTGTTGTGCGATAACCATGTTCTCGGGGACGCCATCAACTACCCTTTGTTGAATATCATGTGAGTTGCTATGCATGTTCGTCTTGTCCGAAGTAAGAGCGATTTACCACCATCAAATGGTTTGAGCTATGCATATTGTTAGAGAAGAACATTGGGCCGCTAACTAAAGCCATGAATCATGGTGGAAGTTTCAGTTTTGGACATATATCCTCAATCTCATATGAGAACATTAATTGTTGCTACATGCTTATGCATTAAAGAGGAGTCCATTATCTGTTGTCTATGTTGTCCCGGTATGGGTGTCTAAGTTGAAGAATGATCAAAAGCGAGAAATCCAAATGCGAACTTTCTCCTTAGACCCTTGTACAGGCGGCATAGAGGTACCCCATTGTGACACTTGGTTGAAACATATGTATATGCAATGATAATCCGTGTTAACCCAAGCTAATTAGGACAAGGTGCGGGCACTACTAGTATACTATGCATGAGGCTTGCAACTTGTAAGATATAATTTACATGACTACATATGCTTTATTACTACCGTTGACAAAATTGTTCCATGTTTTCAAAATAAAAGCTCTAGCACAAATATAGCAATCAATGCTTTCCTCTTTGAAGGACCTTTCTTTTACTTTTATGTTGAGTCGGTTCACCTATCTCTCTCCACCTCAAGAAGCAAACACTTGTGTGAACTGTGCATTGATTCCTACATACTTGCATATTGCACTTGTTATATTACTTTACATTGACAATTATCTATGAGATATACATGTTATAAGTTGAAAGCAACCACTGAAACTTAATCTTCCTTTGTGTTGCTTCAATACCTTTACTTTGATTTATTGCTTTATGAGTTAACTCTTATGCAAGACTTATTGATGCTTGTCTTGAAGTACTATTCATGAAAAGTCTTTGCTTTATGATTCATTTGTTTACTCATGTCATTACCATTGTTTTGATCGCTGCATTCATTACATATGCTTACAAATAGTATGATCAAGGTTATGATGGCATGTCACTCCGAAATTATCTTTGTTATCGTTTTACCTGCTCGGGACGAGCAGGAACTAAGCTTGGGGATGCTGATACGTCTCCGACGTATCGATAATTTCTTATGTCCCATGCCACATTATTGATGATATCTACATGTTTTATGCATACTTTATGTCATATTTATGCATTTTCCGGCACTAACCTATTAACGAGATGCCGAAGAGCCAGTTGTTGTTTTCTGCTGTTTTTGGTTTCAGAAATCCTACAAAGGAAATATTCTCGGAATTGGACGAAATCAACGCCCAGGGGCCTATTTTTCCACGAAGCTTCCGGAAGACCGAAGAGGAAACGAAGTGGGGCCACGCGGCGACGACACAACAAGGCGGCGCGGCCCAAGCCCAGGCCTGACCTGCCCTTCCGCCTACTTAAAGCCTCCGTCGCGAAACCCCCAGTACCGAGAGCCACGATACGGAAAACCTTACTGAGGCACCGCCGCCGCCAATCCCATCTCGGGGGATTCAGGAGATCGCCTCCGGCACCCTGCCGGAGAGGGGAATCATCTCCCGGAGGACTCTTCACCGCCATGGTCGCCTCCGGAGTGATGAGTGAGTAGTTCACCCCTGGACTATGGGTCCATAGCAGTAGCTAGATGGTCGTCTTCTCCTTATGTGCTTCATTGTCGGATCTTGTGAGCTGCCTAACATGATCAAGATCATCTATCCGTAATGCTATATGTTGTGTTTGTCGGGATCCGATGGATAAAGAATACTATGTTATGTTGATTATCAATCTATTACCTATGTGTTGTTTATGATCTTGCATGCTCTCCGTTATTAGTAGAGGCTCTGGCCAAGTTTTTACTCTTAACTCCAAGAGGGAGTATTTATGCTCGATAGTGGGTTCATGCCTCCATTAAATCTGGGACAGTGACAGAAAGTTCTAAGGTTGTGGATGTGCTGTTTCCACTAGGGATAAAACATTGATGCTATGTCCGAGGATGTAGTTATTGATTACATTACGCACCATACTTAATGCAATTGTCTGTTGTTTTGCAACTTAATACTGGAAGGGGTTCGGATGATAACCTGAAGGTGGACTTTTTAGGCATAGATGCATGCTGGATAGCGGTCTATGTACTTTGTCGTAATGCCCAATTAAATCTCACTATACTCATCATATCATGTATGTGCATTGTCATGCCCTCTCTATTTGTCAATTGCCCGACTATAATTTGTTCACCCAACATGCTATTTATCTTATGGGAGAGATACCTCTAGTGAACTGTGGACCCCGGTCCTATTCTTTTACATCGAGTACAATCTGCTGCAATACTTGTTTTACTGTTCTTCGCAAACAATCATCATCCACACTATACATCTAATCCTTTATTACAGCAAGCCGGTGAGATTGACAACCTCACTGTTTCGTTGGGGCAAAGTACTTTGGTTCTGTTGTGCAGGTTCCACGTTGGCGCCGGAATCCCTGGTGTTGCGCCGCACTACATCTCGCCGCCATCAACCTTCAACGTGCTTCTTGGCTCCTCCTGGTTCGATAAACCTTGGTTTCTTTCGAGGGAAAACTTGCTCATCCTCGGATGATGCATCACCTACCTTACCTCTTGGAGGTTCCCAGACGAGACGTGGTGGTCAAACATGATTCAAAACACGCCCAACTCATTCAGAGGATCAAGTTCCATTTTCATTTTCATGTTTTAAACTTGTTTAAATCTTGGTCAAACCTAGGATTTGACCAAAACGTTCAAATGGGCATAAAAATTCAAAAAAAAATGAAAAACCTAGGATTTGACCAAGATTCAAATGGGAATAAAATTTAAAAAAATGAAAAAATGAAAAACCAAGGCACGTAGTCTTCTTATGTCATATAGTAAGCATTCAATTAAGTTGATAAACAAGGTCTAGACATATTCAAACCAGGAAAATCATGTATCTACCCCTAACCCTAGCTAAACTCTGTCTTATGAAGTCAAGCATGCATGAAGAGAAGTGGTTTTTGGTTTCAAACATGGAAAATTCAAAAACCTCCCAAAAGCTTCATTTTGGAGTGACTAAGAAGGATCGATAGGAAACTATGTACTAATACAGTATAATAATCACCCGAGTTATTAGAGCAACAAGTCTGTCACTTACGTGTGGTTCCCATGCGTGAGGTCCCACACTTCAGTGAGCACAAGTCACGTACGCTAGGTAAGCAAACTCCCGGCCATATTCTTTGTCAAGCGAGATGCATCAAGACTCTCTCTCTCTCTCTCCCAATTATCCACCTCCGTTGGCTGCCGGTTTTGGCAGGGCGTTTCTAGCTCAGCTCGGAGGCCATGGTGTGCAGGCTCTTTAGCCATGGCGATTTGGTCGCGCCAAGTGGTTCGTGCCCGGCTGCGACGAGGATCAATCCGGACGGTGGCTGTTAAGGACCCGATCGCATTTCTTGCTTTCAGCCTGGGGTCTACCATGTAAATCTTAGGGATTTAGACGTAATTTCCTATTTATTTTGTGTCATGCTGTAAACTGCTCTCTGATGCGTATTGGAAATCTGGGTCCTTCAGGATCGTTCGGTTGTCCCTCCAACAAAAAAACATCTCTCTCATTCTCGGCCTCGCTCGCTCGCACCCTCTGCGCACTGACAACCCTGCACAACAGTCAAATCACCCGAAAAAATGTAGACACCATAAATAAGTGGGGGCCCGTGACTGCTCTCCCTTCGTCTCCTCCCGTGTGATCCCTCTTCCTCCGATTCCCGACCATGCGGAAAATAAAAATGAAATCAAAGAGTTTCACTGGACGGGCAAACACATGTGCTGCCTAGTAATAATAATAAAAACGTAAAAAAAATCGACCAACGAATCTATTAATAAGTTAAACTAGGGTTCTGCACAGTACTACGGATCAATTTCAGAAAATGCAACTACGGGGTTCGATTTTGGCCCGCTAATATAAAATTAAATAATCTGAACTAGTATTCCTCTAAAAAATCATTTTGGTATTGTTGACGTCAGAAACCCACTGGCGGGTAGAGACGGGCAACACCGTAGAGCCGGGAACAACTAGGGCTGCGGCTGGCCCTAGTCCCTCTGAGCGACGGCCCGCAAAGCCTCCTGGTCGCACGCACCGATGTTTATCACAAGGGCGTGCCACCTGACCTATACCTGGTCAGGAAGGTGTGGATGATGCCTCGCTTAGTTTCCTGCAGGGCACACACGTACACGTTAAATACGAGTCTCGATCGGCTCTCAGGTTATCCTGTGAATCGGCTCAAGGAGCCGATCCACCCATGATTCAGACGAGGTGTCCGAATATATGGTGGTCCTGCTTGATCAAGGTAAAACTGATGAGATCTACGACGATGTGGGGTTTTCACCGCATAATCGGATCGTCCTACTCCAGGTTGGGCCTCGCGGCCACGCACGGTGATCGTAAGCCGATCCTAAACAAGGCCTAAAAACCAACACGAGGTTGATCCTCGGAACATCCTGCTTAGGGCCAACGAACGACACCCTACGTGCCGCTGGATCCTCCCCTTTGTAAGGCCTAACTATTGCAGATATTAAACTAATCCTTGTAGAACAAGGAGCAACCGTAACGGATCAGATCTACTATACTACGATCAAGCGGGGTGCCGCCCTTACGCCTAAGACAGGCGTAAGGGCGGCTAGACATGCAAGGGTTGCACTACGAAAGCATGTAATATGAAGAACAATGCTAACCCTAACATGTCTAAGATAACTACGCTGCTCGCCATCAAAAACGCTTCAGCACGAGCAACGCATGAACAACGTGGGTAGGCTTGTGCTGCCTAGATCGCAAGATGCGATCTAGGCAGCATGATGCTTACCGGTAGAAACCCTCGAGACGAAGGAGTTGGCGATGCGCCGAGATTTGTTTGTGGTTGAACGTTGGTTGTTTATTCCATAAACCCTAGGTACATATTTATAGTCCAGGGGACTTTCTAATGTGGGCGTGCACTAAACCGTGCACGAGATAAACTCTAACTTTTAATCTAAATACAATCTATGGTAATTAAAGATACATGGGCAATATAGCCCAAATTCCCTAAACAAGGCCGCTTCAGAGATCTTCCACGTGTAATCTTCCAAGCCCATCTTGACCGCGGCCCACCTCGTGATTTAGCCAAAATCTGGTGATAACACATGCCCCCCTGGTTTTGATAATGGTAATTTCAAAACCACTCCATTTTTTCTTCCGAGGGGTCATGTCGTGGCAGAGCAGAACCGTCGCAGTATGTTTCATCATGACAACTTTCCTTCCCAACTTCTCTGCACGATTTGACAGTTTTGGCACCACGTCCTTGAGAACTGCTCGAAAATTAAATCCCCATCTCCTTTATTAACCGCATCGAACAGTTCTCCTCTTCATCCCTCTTCGCATTAGTACCCCCAAAAACCCTTCCCTGCCACCATGTCTTCCTCTTCCTCCACCTCATCGGATCTTTCCCTTGGGTCCTCTTCGTCTCGCGAGCCGATGCTGGAGCCGAACCCGGCGGAGGTTCACGTGGACAATGTCCGCCACGCCATTGAGGCCGGGGAGGAGTCTAGCCATGACTTCTCCCTCTGGTCGGAGGACGACAAGTCCCTGACCGACGGGGAAAGCGACCTCCGCTTCCTTGTCGACGGGAAAGCGGAGGAGGAGAGCGACGACGACCGCTTCTCTCGTGACCTCACCTCTCCCGAGGAGGAGGAGGGGGAAGAAGAGGAGGAAGAGGAGGACGGCACCTCCTCCCGACGAGCCTCCGGCCAAACGCCGCCACCTCTGGCCCGGGAACCTCAGCGACATCGACAGCGACGACGACGCGGGCGAAGAGGATGAAGACAATGAGGGTCCCGTTGGCGGCCGCTGGAGCAGCGATGATGAGCCGGTAGGGAGTAGCGCCGACAGTGGCGATGACGGTGATGACGACGATGAGGGCAGCAATGGCCCCTAGATAGGATCTTATCATAGGGCCAGCAGTAGTAGACGGGGCAATGTATCCCCTACTAACTTCCTTCTGAGAGCAATCAGCTCTTCTATGTATGAAACCTGGTTTATCAATGAAGAACTTCCCCAATTGATTTTGCCGATCCCCTTTACGATAATTCAGCCGATTGCCGACTCGGTCAACGCTCAATGAGCCGATGGCAGCGCATCGGTCCCTCATGATAAATTCCGAGATAGGTCCATCCGGATCTCCAAACTCCTGGTCCAACGAGGCCAAGCCATAACCGTGCAAACCCTAGGACTTGCAGATTTCACAGGATGGCATGTTAATCTTAGCGGCAAAACCCCTGAAATAATGTCCAATCTTCTTATCAACTTTTAAATTTCAGACATTCTTCTGCCGCATTATCCTTTCCAAACTCCGCTCACTCAGCTCCGGCGGTTTCCTTCCGCGATAATTCGCCATCTTTCAAATGAGCCGTGATGCAGAGCTAGCCGATTTTGACAAAATCGGCTAATCCTTGAGGGCGAGCTGCCCCCCGAGCCTCAGCCAAGGCGAGGATAAAAGATGGACCAGCCTAATGGACCATCACCGGCTTCCCAACTGTGGCACCACATCAGCCGATTCCAACAAATCGGTTTCCCAGATCATCGACATTTCAGGGCGGGCTCGATCACATCCAAGAGAGCTACCCCGCAGGGCCAACCGGCCGATCGCCTTTTTTTCATTGACAGCATATACAGTCGATCCAGCAGGCTAGTAATCTTGGTGCGGAGTAGGTGCCCTCGTCATAGCCCTGGGCTTGTCGCTGAATTATCTTGCATACTGAAACTGATAATTTTGCAACATCAGCACCATTCTTCAGGCAAGTTGTAATGCAGAGTTAGCCGATTCCAACGAAATCGGCTCCCCAGCGCAGAGAACCTTCAAGGTGAGCTGCCCCCCGAGCCTCTTCAGTTCAATCCCCGCGCCTTGCTGACCAGATCGGCTCATCATCCATGGCAGGCTGAAGCAACTTCCGGCGAGGATGTCCTTGTATCTCTGATGCCCTCCAAACTCTGGGCGTAACACTCCCTGGAAGTGACAGCTACCAAGCCACCACCTTGGTCAAAACGTTACAGCCGATTGCTTCGTAATCGGCTGTTCTCTTAGTCTTAGAAGAGATATGCTCCCCTTGTTAGGTTCGCCCTTACCCTGACTCGCATGTCTACGCTGCTCTTGTCGTTGGTCAGGGTCATGATCCTCAATCCTGCAGCCGTGGTTCTAGAAGATGTCACGTTGCATCGCTGATCTTAATCCACTCTCTGCTCCATTGATTCTTAAGTCGATGTCTGCTACATCGACTGAGCTCAAAAAAATTCGAATTTTGGATTTTTACGGCCGATTGATGCATCGGCCACCATATATTTTTACAGGATGAGACGCCTCCATTGCATACCCTCGTGTTTTATCCTTCTATGTGCCCCCCCGAGCCGATTCTGTCAAGAGAATTGATGGTATCGGCTCTGCTGGATCATGTGTTGAACCCAGGCAGAATGGATGGTGTGGATAATTTTGGCCGATTGCTAGAATCGGCCTCCACGTTTGCTTGCTTGGTGAAGGTTCTGTGATGTCCCTTCATAAAATTTTGGGGCCGATCACAAGGATCAGCCTCGCCACGTTTGTTTATCGACGCTTGTTTTGTCACACAGTCAGGCCCGTGGATAAGACCAGTCTGACCCCGTTCTTTGTCACATCGATGCGCTCGCAGTCGTCCAAGTTGATACCTGAGAGCGGTTCTTGGCCTGATGTCTCCCAAATATCCATGCCGGCTGTTGAAACCTCGACTGAATCATCTGCACGGATGACTTCTACTTCATCTCCATCCCACTGTATCAGGCATTGGTGCATTGTGGATGGAATGCAACAGTTGGCGTGGATCCAATCCCTCCCTAGTAGGACGGCGTAGGTACTCTTGCTGTCGACGATAAAGAACGTCGCAGGGACAGTCTTTCTTCCTACGGTCAGATCCACATTCAGAACACCTTGCGTGTCCGATGCTTGGCCGTTGAAATCGCTCAATGTTACGTTGGTCTTGATCAGATCCGAGCTAGAGCGTCCCAACCGACGTAGCATGGAGCATGGCATAATGTTGACTGCCGCTCCGGTGTCTACCAACATCTTGTTGACAGGCTGCCCATTGATGTAACCTCGCACGTACAGGGCCTTCAGATGCCTGTAACTCCTTTCCTTTGGCTTCTCAAAGATGACCGGCCGTGGGCCGCAGTCCAATTGTGCCACAGGTGCTTCATATAACCTTGGAGCGCTAAACTCCGCTGGGAGAATGAAGACCATGTTTGTACCAGCCGATGTATCATCATCGGCTTTCTTCTGTTTGGGGCGCCACTCTTTTCTTTGTGGCCGGCCTTCTTCGTCCAGGGTTCGCTGAATTTTGGCGGCCAGATCAGGCCGTGCCTTCCTTAGCGTGTGCAGGTACAATCTTTCAGCTTCTTCCAACCCACGCAGACGCTGAACCCTTCGCTTTTGGGAGCGGCTGAGCCCATCAGGGCACCACCTGGACCGATGATATTTATCTTCTTCATCATCGTCCTCTAGTTCCTCGAGATCTTCCACCCGAGCGGGCTCAGCATGCTTGCTCCGAGGTGGGAGAGGCCCTAGACGCTCGAATACGGACACGTTAGCGGCGTCCTCCTTCCTCTGTTTGCATTCTGGGCAGTTCTCGATTGTTGGCAATCGGCTCATTCCCGAGTCCCGAAGCAATGTTTGAAGAACGGACAGCTCCAAGTGCCTATCCATGTTATCCTCGCCCCTCGACCTTCTTTCGAGCGCGACGATTGTACCCGTCGTCGCTTCTATCATGCTCGACGGTACCTCCCGACCTCTCGCATCGACCGACAATTCCTTTCCTCATCCACGTCGTAGTGCCGACGTCGGTCGTGCTGCTGCTCATATTTGTGGAGGAGGCGCTCGGAGAGTGGAAGCTGATACCGCACGCGTCTTATTCGCTCCCCTGTCAGGTACTGCCCGTCATCGTCTTGGGGCCGGTCGCGTGGATCGGCCTCCTCTTCATCGTTGCCACGGGAGTGGCTGCTTTCTGCTTCGTCTTTGCCGTGGTAGCTTGCAAGCCCTGCCATGTTGACACCAAAGGAGGATTTTGGCTGGCCTATGGAGTGGCTGAGATCCACCATGTTGACGCCGGGCGACGGACTTGAGTCTCTATCGAGCTTGATATCGTGCGGCCAGATCTTCTCAGAGGAGCCGATGGGCTCGGCTCCGAGGGTTGCCTCGATCTCGTCATGCTTCTTCTTGAGCTCCTCGGGCAGATCCTCGTACTTCAGCGACCCGGTGCGTTCTGCTGACGGGGTGGACAGGTCCACTCCATCGAGTGCGCCTTCAGGTGTGAAACCCTTCCACCTGACGTCATGGGAGCGGGTTCGGTGGAAGGAGCCGATGAGTTCGGCTTCGAGGACTGCCTTGATTTCGTCGTGCTTCTTCTTGAGGTCATCAGGCAGGTCCTCGTACTTGACCGGAGTGCTTCCCGCCATCTTGGATGTAGATGGCGATGCGGTGGATGTTGAAGGTTGTCCCACCGGGCGTGCCAGAATGTGTTGACGTCAGAAACCCACTGGCGGGTAGAGACGGGCAACACCGTAGAGCCGGGAACAACTAGGGCTGCGGCTGGCCCTAGTCCCTCCGAGCGACGGCCCGCAAAGCCTCCCCGGTCGCACGCACCGATGTTTATCACAAGGGCGTGCCACCCGACCTATACCTGGTCGTGAAGGTGTGGATGATGCCTCGCTTAGTTTCCTCGCAGGGCACACACGTACACGTTAAATACGAGCCTCGATCGGCTCTCGAGTTATCCCGTGAATCGGCTCAAGGAGCCGATCCACCCATGATTCGACGAGGTGTCCGAATATATGGTGGTCCTGCTTGATCAAGGTAAAGCTGATGAGATCTACGACGATGTGGGGTTTTCACCGCATAATAGGATCGTCCTACTCCAGGTTGGGCCTCGCGGCCACGCACGGTGATCGTAAGCCGATCCTAAACAAGGCCTAAAAACCAACACGAGGTTGATCCTCGGAACATCCTCGCTTAGGGCCAACGAACGACACCCTACGTGCCGCCGGATCCTCCCCCCCCTTTGTAAGGCCTAACTATTGCGGATATTAAACTAATCCTTGTAGAACAAGGAGCAACCGTAACGGATCAGATCTACTATACTACGATCAGCGGGTGCCGCCCTTACGCCTAAGACAGGCGTAAGGGCGGCTAGACATGCAAGGGTTGCACTACGAAAGCATGTAATATGAAGAACAATGCTAACCCTAACATGTCTAAGATAACTACGCCGCTCGCCATCAAAAACGCTTCAAGCACGAGCAACGCATGAACAACGTGGGTAGGCTTGTGCTGCCTAGATCGCAAGATGCGATCTAGGCAGCATGATGCTTACCGGTAGAAACCCTCGAGACGAAGGAGTTGGCGATGCACCGAGATTTGTTTGTGGTTGAACGTTGGTTGTTTATTCCATAAACCCTAGGTACATATTTATAGTCCAGGGGACTTTCTAATGTGGGCGTGCACTAAACCGTGCACGAGATAAACTCTAACTTTTAATCTAAATACAATCTATGGTAATTAAAGATACATGGGCAATATATCCCAAATTCCCTAAACAAGGCCGCTTCAGAGATCTTCCACGTGTAATCTTCCAAGCCCATCTTGACCGCGGCCCACCTCGTGATTTAGCCAAAATCTGGTGATAACAGGTATGCATCGTTTGGTACTTTTGATAGCAAGAGTGCTTACTCCCTCCGTTAGCAAATAGTCTTCCTTTTCATGTTTATGAAGTCAAGCATGAAGAGAAGTGGTTTTGGGTTTCAAACATGGAAATTTCAAAAACCTCCCAAAAACTTCATTTTAGAGTGACTAAGAAGGATACAAGCTTCCCTTTTCATTTTCATGTTTTAAACTTGTTTAAATTACCTTGGTCAAATCACATAGTCTTCTTATGTCATATAGTAAGCAAAGCACATAGTCTTCTTATGTCATATAGTAAGCATTAAAATTTATAAACAAGGTCTAGACATATTCAAACTAGACAAATCATGTATCTACCCCTAACCGCTAAATTCTGTCTTATGAAGTCAAGCATGAAGAGAAGTCGTTTTGGGTTTCAAACATGTAAATTTCAAGAACATCCCAAAAGCTTCATTTTAGAGTGACTAAGAAGGATCCATGATTACCTTTTCATTTTCTTGTTTTAAACTTGTTTAAATATTGGTCAAACCTATGATTTTAAACTTGTTTAAATGGGCAGAACAATTCAGAAAAAATCAAGAGAATGAAAAAACAAAGCACATAGCATTCTTATGTCATATATATAGTAAGCATTCAAGTTGATAAAAAAGGCATATATACATATTCAAACCAGAAAATCATGTATATATCTACCCCTAACTTAACCCTAATTAAACTCTGTCTTATGAAGTCAAGCATGCATGAAGAGAAGTGGTTTTGGTCTCAAACATGGAAATTTCAAAAACCCTCCCAAGAGTTTTGGAGTGACTAAGAAGGATAGATGCTTAATTTTTCATATTCATGATTTTAACTTGTTCAAATCTTGGCCAAACCTAGAATTTGACCAAGATTCAAATGGGCATAAAAATTCAAAAAATCAAAAAATATATGGAAAATTGACTCATTTACATCATATTCATATCCAAGTTTCCTATGGATTCAAAGGGTAGGAAATCCAAGTTAACTCATTTAAATCATGAATCTGAAAAATTAAGCATCTATCCTTCTTAGTCACTCCAAAATGTAGCTCTTGGGAGGGTTTTTGAAATTTCCATGTTTGAAACCAAAAAACCACATATCTTCATGCGTGCTTGACTTCATGAGACAGAGTTTAGGGTTAGGGGTAGATACATGATTTTCCTGGTTTGAATATGTCTAGACCTTGTTTATCAACTTAATTGAATGCTTACTATATGACATAATAAGACCTTGGTTTTTCATATTTTTTTTATTTTTTGAATTTTTATGCCCATTTGAATCTTGGTCAAATTCTAGGTTTGGCCAAGATTTGAACAAGTTTAAATCATGAATATGAAAAATTAAGCATCTATCCATCTTAGTCACTCCAAAACTCTTGGGAGGGTTTTTGAAATTTCCATGTTTGAGACCAAAACCACTTCTCTTCATGCATGCTTGACTTCATAAGACAGAGTTTAATTAGGGTTAAGTTAGGGTAGATATATACATGATTTTCTCGGTTTGAATATGTATAGGCCTTGTTTATCAACTTGAATGCTTACTATATATATGACATAAGAATGCTATGTCCTTTGTTTTTTCATTCTCTTGATTTTTTCTGAATTGTTATGCCCATTTGAATCTTTTAGTCAAATCATAGGTTTGACCAATATTTAAACAAGTTTAAAACAAGAAAATGAAAAGGTAATCATGGATCCTTCTTAGTCACTCTAAAATGAAGCTTTTGGGATGTTCTTGAAATTTACATGTTTGAAACCCAAAACGACTTCTTTTCATGCTTGACTTCATAAGACAGAATTTAGGGGTTAGGGGTAGATACATGATTTGTCAACTTTGAATATGTCTAGACATTGTTTATCAATTTTAATGCTTACTATATGACATAAGAAGACTA
>NC_061512.1:231360481-231465305 GCF_022539505.1 Lolium rigidum | reverse complement strand
TATAGTAGGATACGGCTCTGTTGATGGAGTTTGGGTCAGCCGCTGGGATTATTCTGCAGTTTGAAAGTTCACACTATAAATATGTATCTCAGGGTTTCAAATAAACAGTCAATCACAAGCCCACTCACAAACCAATCTTAGGCGCATCAGCCAACTCCCTTTGTTCGGGAGGGCTTCTTCCTGCAGCATCATGCTGCCCAGATCGCAAAAAGGCCTCATGCATCTAGGCAAGCGCAGACGCTGTATTCAGAGTTGCTCATGGCGCTGGGCTCGCGGCCAAGCCCTGCTGATACGGCGAGCAACGTAGCTATCATAGACGTGTTAGGGTTAGCATTGCTTCGATCGGGATCATATGCTTTCAGTCTCGCAGTAACCCTTAGATGGAAGTTTAGCCGCCTTGCACTCGGCCCAGGTGTAAGGGCGGCACTCTCGCTTGATCACATATTTAGTAGATCCGATCCGTTATGATTGCTCCTGTTCTTCAAGGATTAGTTTAATATCTGCATAGTTAGGCCTTACAAACGGGTTGAAGGATCCAAAGGGCACCGAGGGTGTAGTTTGCTAGCCCTAGACAGATGTTCCGGGGATCAACTTCGTGTTGGTTTTTAGGCCTTGTCTAGGGTCGGCGTTATGATCACCTGCAGCGTGGCCACAGTGCTCAATCACGTGCGTAGGATGTTCCGATTATGTGGTGAAAACCCTAAACCGTAGTAGGTCGTTTAGCTTTATATTGATCAAGCAGACCACTATGATCCGCACACCCCAGATATGATCATGGGTGGATCTTCTCTTGAGCCGATTCACGGACAACCAGAGCCGACGAGGCTCGTAGATTTAATGTTTACGGTATGCCATGCGTGAAACTAAGCGAGGCACAATCCATCACCTTCCGGACTGTGCATAGGTGATGGCGTGTAACTCACACGTTCGTTGGGAACCCCAAGAGGAAGGTATGATGTGCACAGGCAGCAAGTTTTCCCTCGTAAAGAAACCGAGGTTTATCGAACCAGGAGGAGCCAAGAAGCACGTTGAAGGTTGATGGCGGCGGGATGTAGTGCGGCGCAACACCAGGGATTCCGGCGCCAACGTGGAACCCGCACAACACAACCAAAGTACTTTGCCCCAACGAAACAAGTGAGGTTGTCAATCTCACCGGCTTGCTGTAACAAAGGATTAACCGTATTGTGTGGAAGATGATTGTTTGCGGAAAACAAGTAGAACAAGTATTGCAAGAGATTGTATTTCAGCAAAGAGAATTGGACCGGGGTCCACAGCTCACTAGAGGTGTCTCTCCCATAAGACAAACAAGCATGTTGGGTGAACAAATTACAGCTTCGGCAATTGACAAATAAAGAGGGCATGACCATGCACATACATATCATGATGAGTATAGTGAGATTTAATTGGGCATTACGACAAAGTACATAGACCGCCATCCAACCGCATCTATGCCTAAAAAGTCCACCTTCAGAGTTATCATCCGAACCCCTTCCAAGTATTAAGTTGCAAAGCAACAGTACAATTGCATTAAGTATGGTGCGTAATGTAATCAACAACTACATTCTTAGACATAGCATCAATGTTTTATCCCTAGTGGCAACAACGACAACACAACCTTAGAACTTTCTCGTCACTCGTCCCGGTGTCAATGCGGCATGAACCCACTATCGAGCATAAATACTCCCTCTTGGAGTTACAAGCATCTACTTGGCCGAGCATCTACTAGTAACGGAGAGCATGCAAGATCATAAACAACACATAGATATAACTTTGATAATCAACATAACAAGTATTCTCTATTCATCGGATCCCAACAAACGCAACATATAGAATTACGGATAGATGATCTTGATCATGTTAGGCAGCTCACAAGATCCGACAATGATAGCACAATGGGGAGAAGACAACCATCTAGCTACTGCTATGGACCCATAGTCCAGGGGTAGACTACTCACACATCACACCGGAGGCGACCATGGCAGCGTAGAGTCCTCCCGGGAGATGATTCCCCTCTCCGGCAGGTGCCGGAGGCGATCTCCCTGGATCCCCCGAGATGGGATCGGCGTTGGCGGCGTCTCTGGAAGGTTTTCCGTATCGTGGCTCTCGGTACTGGGGGTTTCGTCACGGAGGCTTTAAGTAGGCGGAAGGGCAAGGCAGGAGGGGGCACAGGGGCCCCACACCATAGGCCGGCGCGGCCAGGGGGCCGCGCCGCCCTAGGGTTTGGGCACCCTGTGGCCCCACTTCGTTTCGTCTTCGGACTTCTGGAAGCTTCGTGGAAAAATAGGCCCCCGGGCGTTGATTTCGTCCAATTCCGAGAATATTTCCTTACTAGGATTTCGAAACCAAAAACAGCTAGAAAACAAGAATCGGCACTTCGGCATCTTGTTAATAGGTTAGTTCCGTAAAATGCACGAATATGACATAAAGTGTGCATAAAACATGTAGATAACATCAATAATGTGGCATGGAACATAAGAAATTATCGATACGTCGGAGACGTATCAGCATCCCCAAGCTTAGTTCTCGCTCGTCCCGAGCAGGTAAAACGATAACACGTATAATTTCGGAGTGACATGCCATCATAATCTTGATCATACTATTTGTAAAGCATATGTAGTGAATGCAGCGATCAAAACAATGTATATGACATGAGTAAACAAGTGAATCATAAAGCAAAGACTTTTCATGAATAGCACTTCAAGACAAGCATCAATTAAGTCTTGCATAAGAGTTAACTCATAAAGCAATAATTCAAAGTAAAAGCATTGAAGCAACACAAAAGAAGATTAAGTTTCAGCGGTTGCTTTCAACTTGTAACATGTATATCTCATGGATATTGTCAACATAGAGTAATATATTAAGTGCAATAAGCAAGTATGTAGGAATCAATACACAGTTCACACAAGTGTTTGCTTCTTGAGGTGGAGAGAAATAGGTGAACTGACTCAACATTGAAAGTAAAAGAATGGTCCTCCATAGAGGAAAAGCATCGATTGCTATATTTGTGCTAGAGCTTTGATTTTGAAAACATGAAACAATTTTGTCAACGGTAGTAATAAAGCATATGTATCATGTAAATTATATCTTATAAGTTGCAAGCCTCATGCATAGTGTACTAATAGTGCCCGCACCTTGTCCTAATTAGCTTGGACTACCGGATCATCACAATGCACATGTTTTTACCAAGTGTCACAAAGGGGTACCTCTATGCCGCCCGTACAAAGGTCTAAGGAGAAAGCTCGCATTGGATTTCTCGCTATTGATTATTCTTCAACTTAGACATCCATACCGGGACAACATAGACAACAGATAATGGACTCCTCTTTTATGCATAAGCATGTAACAACAATTAATAATTTTCTCATTTGAGATTGAGGATATATGTCCAAAACTCGAAACTTCCACCATGGATCATGGCTTTAGTTAGCGGCCCAATGCTCTTCTCTAACAATATGCATGCTTAACCATAAGGTGGTAGATCTCTCTTACTTCGGACAAGACGGACATGCATAGCAACTCACATGAAATTCAACAATGAATAGTTGATGGCGTCCCCAATAAACATGGTTATCGCACAACAAGCAACTTATTAAGAGATAAAGTGCATAATTACATATTCAATACCACAATAGTTTTTAAGCTATTTGTCCCATGAGCTATATATTGCAAAGGTGAATGATGTAATTTTAAAGGTAGCACTCAAGCAATTTACTTTGGAATGGCGGAAAATACCATGTAGTAGGTAGGTATGGTGGACACAAATGGCATAGTGGTTGGCTCAAGTGTTTTGGATGCATGAGAAGTATTCCCTCTCGATACAAGGTTTAGGCTAGCAAGGCTTATTTGAAACAAACACAAGGATGAACCGGTGCAGCAAAACTCACATAAAAGACATATTGAAAACATTATAAGACTCTACACCGTCTTCCTTGTTGTTCAAACTCAATACTAGAAATTATCTAGACCTTAGAGAAACCAAATATGCAAACCAAATTTTAGCATGCTCTATGTATTTCTTCATTAATGGGTGCAAAGCATATGATGCAAGAGCTTAATCTTGAGCACAACAATTGCCAAGTATCACATTACCCAAGACATTTATAGCAATTACTACATGTATCATTTTCCAATTCCAACCATATAACAATTTAAGGAAGGAGAAACTTCGCCATGAATACTATGAGTAGAAACCAAGGACATACTTGTCCATATGCAACTGCGGAGCGTGTCTCTCTCCCATAAAGTGAATGCTAGGATCCATTTTATTCAAACAAAACAAAAAACAAAAATAAACTGACGCTCCAAGAAAAGCACATAAGATGTGATGGAATAAAAATATAGTTTCAGGGGAGGAACCTGATAATGTTGTCGATGAAGAAGGGGATGCCTTGGGAATCCCCAAGCTTAGACGCTTGAATCTTCTTAGAATATGCAGGGGTGAACCACCGGGGCATCCCCAAGCTTAGAGCTTTCACTCTCCTTGATCATGTTGCATCATACTCCTCTCTTGATCCTTGAAAACTTCCTCCACACCAAACTCGAAACAACTCATTAGAGGGTTAGTGCACAATAAAAATTAACATATTCAGAGGTGACACAATCATTCTTAACACTTCTGGACATTGCATAATGCTACTGGACATTAGTGGATCAAAGAAATTCATCCATCATAGCAAAAGAGGCAATGCGAAATAAAAGGCAGAATCTGTCAAAATGCAACAGTTCGTATTGACGAATTTTAAAATGGCACCAGACTTGCTCAAATGAAAATGATCAAATTGAATGAAAGTTGAGTACATATCCGAGGATCATGCACGTAAATTGGCTTAATTTTCCGAGCTACCTACAGGGAGGTAGACCCGGATTCGTGACAGACAAAGAAATCTGAACTCGCGCAGTAATCCAAATCTAGTACTTACTTTTCTATCAACGGCTTAACTTGGCACAATAAAACACTAAACTAAGATAAGGAGAGGTTGCTACAGTAGTAAACAACTTCCAAGACACAAAATAAAAAAAAACAAAGTACTGTAGGTAAAAACATGGGTTGTCTCCCATAAGCGCTTTTCTTTAACGCCTTTCAGCCTAGGCGCGTAAAGTGTGTATCAAGTATTATCTGAGAGTGGTGTATCGTTATTATGAGCTCCCCATCCGCTAGTGGTACTAAGGGATTTGTCAATTTTAGGCCTATAATAATACTTCTTTGGTTTAGGCACTTTAGAGACATACATAAACTTTTGCTCCTTACCCACATAAGCTTTCTCCTTATATTTAAGAGAAGAAAATGTTGAACCCAAGGTTCCCATAGCCTTTTGAAGAAAATCAATCCTATTGATTTGATCATCATGGATAACACAAGTTCCTAGGACACTAATTCTTTCATCAATTCGTCCTAAGGATTTATCAAGTTCATCAGTTTTATCAAGTAACATTTCCAATTCAGCTTCAATACTTGGAAAATTTTTCTCTATGGTTTCCAATTTTTTCATAACATCTTCAAGAGAGATTTCAGTTTTAACTTTATCAACAGGGGTATTCCAAATAAACTCTCAATAATGCAACTAGCTTCTAATGCAGGAGTACTTAGGAAGTCACCTTTTGCGAGACTATCAAGAACATATCTATTCCAGCTAGAGATACCAACATAAAAATTCCTGAGTAAAATAATGGTGGAGTGTTTCTTAGTGCATCTATTATGGGCATCACTAATTCTATACCAAGCATCTCTCAAACATTCTCCCCCTCGTTGCTTAAACGTACGAACTTCAACTTCAGGATTACTCATTTTAGTAGTAGTAAATAGAGCAAACTAGATAAAGTAAATGCAAGTAACTAATTTTTTGTGTTTTTGATATAGCAAACAAGATAGCAAATAAAGTAAAACTAGCAACTAATTTTTTTGTATTTTGATTTAGTGCAGCAAACAAAGTAGTAAATAAAACTAAGCAAGACAAAAACAGAGTAAAGAGATTGAGAAGTGGAGACTCCCCTTGCAGCGTGTCTTGATCTCCCCGCAACGGCGCCGTAAATCTAGCTTGATGGCGTGTAACTCACACGTTCGTTGGGAATCCCAAGAGGAAGGTATGATGCGCACAGCAGCAAGTTTTCCCTCGAAAGAAACCAAGGTTTATCGAACCAGGAGGAGCCAAGAAGCACGTTGAAGGTTGATGGCGGCGGGATGTAGTGCGGCGCAACACCAGGGATTCCGGCGCCAACGTGGAACCCGCACAACACAACCAAAGTACTTTGCCCCAACGAAACAAGGTGAGGTTGTCAATCTCACCGGCTTGCTGTAACAAAGGATTAACCGTATTGTGTGGAAGATGATTGTTTGCGAAAAACAAGTAGAACAAGTATTGCAGTAGATTGTATTTCAAGTAAAGAGAATTGGACCGGGGTCCACAGCTCACTAGAGGTGTCTCTCCCATAAGACAAACAAGCATGTTGGGTGAACAAATTACAGCTTGGGCAATTGACAAATAAAGAGGTCATGACCATGCACATACATATCATGATGAGTATAGTGAGATTTAATTGGGCATTACGACAAAGTACATAGACCGCCATCCAACCGCATCTATGCCTAAAAAGTCCACCTTCGAGGTTATCATCCGAACCCCTTCCAAGTATTAAGTTGCAAAGCAACAGACAATTGCATTAAGTATGGTGCGTAATGTAATCAACAACTACATCCTTAGACATAGCATCAATGTTTTATCCCTAGTGGCAACAAGCACAACACAACCTTAGAACTTTCTCATCACTGTCCCGGTGTCAATGCGAGCATGAACCCACTATCGAGCATAAATACTCCCTCTTGGAGTTACAAGCATCTACTTGGCCAGAGCATCTACTAGTAACGGAGAGCATGCAAGATCATAAACAACACATAGATATAACTTTGATAATCAACATAACAAGTATTCTCTATTCATCGGATCCCAACAAACGCAACATATAGAATTACGGATAGATGATCTTGATCATGTTAGGCAGCTCACAAGATCCGACAATGATAGCACAATGGGGAGAAGACAACCATCTAGCTACTGCTATGGACCCATAGTCCAGGGGTAGACTACTCACACATCACACCGGAGGCGACCATGGCGGCGTAGAGTCCTCCGGGAGATGATTCCCCTCTCCGGCAGGGTGCCGGAGGCGATCTCTCGGATCCCCCGAGATGGGATCGGCGTTGGCGGCGTCTCTGGAAGGTTTTCCGTATCGTGGCTCTCGGTACTGGGGGTTTCGTCACGGAGGCTTTAAGTAGGCGGAAGGGCAAGGCAGGAGGGGGCACAGGGGCCCCACACCATAGGCCGGCGCGGCTAGGGGGGGGGCCGCGCCGCCCTAGGGTTTGGGCACCCTGTGGCCCCACTTCGTTTCATCTTCGGACTTCTGGAAGCTTCGTGGAAAAATAGGCCCCTGGGCGTTGATTTCGTCCAATTCCGAGAATATTTCCTTACTAGGATTTCGAAACCAAAAACAGCGTAAAACGAAGAATCGGCACTTCGGCATCTTGTTAATAGGTTAGTTCCAGAAAATGCACGAATATGACATAAAGTGTGCATAAAACATGTAGATAACATCAATAATGTGGCATGGAACATAAGAAATTATCGATACGTCGGAGACGTATCAGCCGCCGCCCCCCCCAACCCTAGATGGGAAGGGGGGCCACCTTGGCCGGCTGGCCCCCTATATAAAGAGGGGAGGGGGTGGCCGGCCACACCCCCCATCCATTGCCTCCTCCTCTGGCCGCCTCTCCCTCCACCATACGCTGCTCCGGCTCAGGCGAAGCCCTCGCAGCTTTTCTTCCTCCACTACCACCACCACGCCGTCGTGCTCGCTGGAATTTGGAGGAGATCTACCACACCTCCGCTGCCCGCTGGAACGGAGAGGAAGGAGCTTCATCGACACCGTACGCGCGACCGAGTACGGAAGTGCTGCCGGATTGCAGCACCGGGGACGATCGTCTACACCAACAACGAGATTAATCTCGTAGGCTTTGGAATCTTCGAGGGTTAGTCTCATCTCCATCTCGTTGCTTAGATCTTGTAGATTAGATCTTGGGTGTTCCATAGATTAGATCTTGGATTTATTCGTCTTGCGGTAGGAAAATTTTTGTTTTCTATGCTACGAACCCCATCATAAGCTTCACTAAATTGAAGTATAAATAGGCATGAGGTATGGCAGGGTTCTAATTATAATCCAAGTTAATCCATGGGTTGGAATTCAAATGTAGTTTAGGGTTTAAGTAGTGATCACCAATGTGATACACAACTAGGATTAGAATATGAGCATAATGTTTCACTAATGGAACATGGCTCACATCTACAAGATTAAAGGTTGGTTTAAACAACTAAGATTTAATACTACTCTAAAATTCTCTAGGATAGACATGGCTATGGTTAGCATCTATAATCTCTCTCACTTCTAAATGTCTTGTAATAGCCTAAGGTCCTACTCAAGATATGATGATATGATCCTCTAAATATATGGTTTGCCTAGGGATTCTACCTTGCAATATTCTGTAGCTTGTTCTTCGAGAAATCTGATAAACTCTGCATCTTGTGGTATGCCTCCACCTCCTAGCTTCTTCATCTTGATCCTAGCTAATTCACATGGAGTGGCTCTATGTGTTTGTTCCCATGTATCATGGTACTTGATGAGCAAATGGATGAAGGATGTGGCTCTATTTATAGGCTTGGGCAAGCTCTAGCATCATGACACATAGGTGGTGACTCTTGTGTTGGTTTGATGAGTAAGGTGCTTGGTTGTCATGCCCTCATCCATAGCAATCCTTTGAGCATGAGGTGGCATAGCTTGGAAAGCAAGTCATGTAGATATTTTTCATCCTATGTGGCAAGATCATTATCCTCTCATATGATTTATTTTTGGATAGCCAAGTGGCATTTGTTACTAAATATCTTGTGGATGGTTTTATTATTGTGGATGAGTCACTATATCATATTGGATTGGATTTACATTATAATATTGATCAAAAGATCAAGGTTGAAGGTTATTCCTCAAATTTGGATAGTTGGTGTTTGATTTCACCAAGGCATGATCATATGAGTTTCAAAATACCCATAGTTAGTTTTATTCAAATAGTTTGAACTATAATTTGTAATGTAAATGGATTTAGTTTTATGATATTCCATATATTTAATAAGTTATGATTTAAATAAGAATGTGTGGCTTTTATGCACTTTAGACCTTGTGGTTTGCCTTATTTATAAGTGAATTAAATTACACACCAAAAGTAGTTGCTAACTTTTAAGTGTTTAATAAGTTAGGCTTCGATTCTTAAAGAATGTGTTGATATAAATATAATTCTATTTGATCTAATCCATAGATCAAATCATCTCTACCCAAAACAAGGTTTTAGTAAAGATCACAGTGAAGTTTATAGCGCTTGACTTGATGATCTACTTCAATTCCAGCAAGTCAAGTGAAACTTCGCATTCGTGGTAAGTTTTATTTGAAGCGCGAAAATTCCCCGGATTTTCTATGCATGAATGCAATGCACACTTTGGTGTTCTCTCATTTTGTAGCCTCTAAACCTGGGATATTACAGTGCAGCGGTGGAGACGGCGTTGATGATGATGGAGACGATGATGATGGTGATGGAGATGATGTCCAGCTCGATGTCGATGACGATGGCGTCGATTTCCCCCTCCGGGAGGGAATTTCCCCGGCAGATTTCAGCCTGCCGGAGAGCTCTTTTCTCTCTGGTGTTTTCCGCCCCTCAGAGGCGGGCCGTGACTCTTCGCGACTATCCTCGCGGAGTTTAGGTTTTCGGGACGAAGATGTACGCGAAGGAGAGGAAGCCGAGGGGGCATGTGGGCCCCCTCCTCACATGGCGGCGCGGCCGGGCCTTGGCCCGCGCCGGCCTATGAGGTGGGCCCATGGCGGCCCTCCTCGGCTCCCCTTCGGCTCCCTTCGTCTTCCGGAAAAATAGGATTTTTCATATAATTTCCGTCAATTGTTGATCTTCCGAAATATTGCATTCTGACGGCGCTTTTTCCAGCTGAATCCTGACTCCGGTGCGCGATCCTCCAATAATCATGAAACATGCAAAATAGATGAAATAACATAAGTATCACCTCTAAATATAAAATATATCAATGAATAACAATAAATTATGATATAAAATAGTGATGCAAAATGGACGTATCACCTACTGCTGCTTGTCTGGAATTATATGGGCGCTTTCACGTTGTTACAATGAGTTGTGGTTATCTCGTCGCTAGTTCGAGATCTCCATGTAGGGCTCCCAGGATCCGGCTTATAAATGCGCACGAATCTAGGGTTTCTACGGAGAGTCTTAGTCAAAATACAAGATGCTTAACTACGGAATATACATTGCCGTGCACGTCAAGGATCCAACTACATCTAGCTTGACGTCATAGATCCGTACACTTCATGGGCTTTCGTGGATCTGACTCCTGGCGTATGTCGGTTGGGATCCGGCTCCTATTCCTAGGCTAGACTTCCTCCATCTTCTATCAACAGCAAATGGGCCGCCCGGTGGGCCATAAGCCGCCACCACCATTTGTGGACCACCTGGGCTTGCCGGATCTAGACCACGTCGTTGGCATACCCATGAAGTATACCCACAACACCATGGCTACAACAGCTTTGGTCGCCAACACCAGCACCAGGTTCAGCCGCATCTGCATGCTTGAGGTAGCGGTAGGAGCCACGGAGGCAATTGACGTCTGATGCGCCCTTCTGCGCCTTCATCTTCTTGCTCGAGCCGTCGCCGCTCGAGCTCTCACCGTGGTCACACGAGGACCCTCTGCGGCCAATCTGGCCACCCTTGCGACCACTTGAGGACCTCCCGAACACCATTTTGGTGTGGGACGCGCGGATCTGGTGACGGCGGGAGCGATTGAGCTCGCCCACAGCGTGTCGGGCGTGTTACCGGCGGATGCGAGGGAGGAAAAGTGGTGGTGGAGTGAGGGTTTCAGCTCTCGTCCGCTCGGCCGAACGGTACATATACCGTCCACAACGGGTATTAACGGGGGCCGGTAAATCCTACGCGTTTACAAGGTCTATTTTGGCCTAGAAATCTACGAAAAACCTCAAACTGAACCGCAAACGACTGCTAAGATGCTCTAGCATGGCCAGATTTATCGGTGAGAACCAACATGTGATTGGATGGTTAGGAGGATAGTGGTACCTCAAACTTCAGGTTTGATACTTTGGTGTCTCATTAAATGCGGAATATTTTTCAGTGGGAGATGAGGTTCTCATTAACAGCGAGGTGTTTATGGTAACTTCGTTAATCTCAAGATCCATTGGATAAAGTTTCTTGGCCGCAGTTTCGTGCTTACAAGAAAAAAAGGGCAGATTCACCAGACGGGTTGCGTTTTTCAAGTTCGATATGCTTCTGGTGAAATTCTCCGAGATCATGTAGTATTTACTATTTAGGGTTCGGTTTCATAGGCTAGGTGGCCCCGCCGATGCGATTTCCTCCCTTCACGCCTCGAATCCTCGTCTCGCTGTATCATGGGGGTGCTCGCGCTGGAGCGGCAGCGGCGGCGCCAGACCCGTGGTAAGCCCCCTCGTCTTCTTAGCTTTCCCGGGGACGCCTCCCCGGCCCCCGCTGCTGCTCATTCCTGCTATCAAACTGTCAATGTCCTAGCATATGTATATGAATCTCTGTTCTGCTGCGTTTGCTTCCTTAGGGTTACTTTTCCGGAAGAAAAATCTGGCCTCGGTGATGAGATTATGTTTAGTACGTACATCCATCTGTTAGCATCGATGCCAATCCCCTCCATCAGCAACTACTGTGGTTGTGAATTAAGCCTTCTTGTTAGCAAGCTAGGACTGCAAATGATGTTGGGGCAGGATATGGATCTCACTCCCTGATACAGTGATAGGTAGGTCAAATGTTCCGTCAGACTGGCACAAATATGTGAGACTTGAGAGAGGTTGTAATGCTCTTAAAAAATGCTCAAGTAAATTGGGTTCTCAAAGGCGTTCATGCCCTTGTGTACAAGTTGGATACCGGGTCTAAATTGGAACTGTGTTTATGCCAGTGGTTACATTGTTGTTTTCTTCTGTCAGTATATGTGTGCTTATAACGATGATGCGTTGCAGATGGATCAATTCCTTTGTTGGGGAAAAGAGGATGCTCATCCTCGCAACAAGATGATGATTCAGAAGGTGGAGAAAAAGTGAAATACTCTGGGTTGGATCTTCCAGAGGTATGTATGAAGTGATAATGATGGAAGACTTCAATTGCGAGTAATAAAAAATCTCAATCATTGCCCTGCTGCACAAATTATTGGACCTGTGCTAGGCTGCTAGCTCAAAAATGTATTCTCAAATGCTTCATCTCGGTGTGTTAGTACCTCTGTTTCTGTTTTAGAAAGGGGGAGATTAACTGGTTCTCAAATGAACGTGGTAGGAGCTCGGGTCCTGCCGTGTCTAGGACGTAGATTGTAGGGGAAGGAGGGAGGTTGTCGTGGTCGGAGGAGAGGTCGGCGGCGGCAGGGAGCCGTGGCGGCGGCCAAGGCGGCGCGGCGGCTAGGGTTTGGAGAAGACCGACTCCTTTGGGAGTCGGCAATAATTATTCTGATTATTGCTTATCTCTTCACGTACGATTACATCTAGTATTTATGAGCTGAAAATAACTAAACTAAATGGGCTAAGCCCCTAATTGGGCCCATGGTTGGGCCCCCTCCTGGAATATGTGAGGCCGGTCATAACATCTCTCCCCGCCTGCGCAAACAGCTCGTCCTCGAGCTGGTAGTCTGGATAGTGGAGGGAGAAGTCATCGCGCTGCTCCCACGTGGCCTCCTCCTCGGGCAGTCCCTCCCACTGAACCAGCAAGTACCAAACATCGCGACGTAGCTGAGCCCGCAACACCTTTGCAGGACTCGGAAGAAGACGGCCATCCGCAGCAGGAGGAAGTGCTGGTGTCGCAGCAGGAGGATCTCCGCGGTAAGGCTTCAACAGTCCCACATGGAAGACATCGTGGATGCGGGACCCGGCCGGAAGCTGAAGACGATACGCGAGCGTCCCCACGCGCTCCAAGATGACGAAGGGCCCCGCGTAGCGGGGGCCCAGCTTGCGCTTCGCGCGCGGGTCCAGGGACTGTGTGGAACGATGCAGGAGACGCAGCCACACCCAATCACCCACCGCATACTCCACCTCGCGATGATGTCCATCGTAGTAGTGCTTGGCCAACTGCTGGGCCTGCACGAGGCGTTGCCGCACCTCGGCCAAAACCTCATCGCGGGTGCGGATGAGCTCGCCCGCTATCTCCGTCCGGGCGGTCGCCAAATCCACCGGTAGAATGGGCGGCGCTGGACGGCCGTAGACCACCTCGAATGGCGTGGCGCGCAGGGCTGAGTGGTAGGAGGTGTTGTAGCAGTACTCCGCCCAGGACAGCCAGTCCACCCACGCGCGCGGACGGTCCCCGGTGACGCAGCGCAGGTACATGGCGATGACCTTGTTGACCACCTCTGACTGGCCGTCTGTCTGAGGGTGGAAGGCGGTGCTAAACCGAAGTTTCACCCCTGCCAACCGAAAGAGGTCGCGCCACACATGCCCTGTGAATACCGGGTCACGATCACTGACAATCGACGCTGGAAATCCGTGGAGGCGGACGATGCCGTCGAAGAAGGCACGAGCCACGGACGCCGCAGTGTACGGGTGGCCAAGCGCAATGAAGTGGGCATACTTGGAGAAGCGGTCAACCACCGTGAGAATCACCGACTTGCCGCCCACCTTGGGAAGACCCTCAATGAAGTCCATGGAAATATCGGACCAAACCTGGGAAGGCACCTCCAGTGGCTGCAACATCCCAGCCGGCCGCAGGGTCTCAGTCTTGTTGCGCTGACAAGTCACACAAGAACGCACCCAATCCTGGACCAAGGTACGATCACCGGGGATATAAAAGTCGGCGCGGAGACGATGGAGGGTCTTCTGAATGCCCTCGTGGCTCGCGGAATGGGCCATCAACAGCACTCGATGGCGGAGGTCATCGTGGTCCGGCACGAATATGCGGCGCCCATGCACAAGCGAGCCGTCCGCCACGCGCCATGGCGCGGCCAACTCGCCCGTCTCCAGCCTGCCGCCGCGGAGCCGGGCGTCGGCCGCCACCTCGGTTGCCCGGCGAATGGCGTCGAAGAGGGCGAAGGAGGGTCCCGAGCGGAGGCACATCACCGCCCTTCGAAACGCCGTCCCCCTCATCCCGGTCCGCGTCGCGCCGGGACAGGGCATCCGCCACCGTGTTGAGGCGGCCGGGCCCGTACTCGACGGTGAAGTCGAAGCCGAAGAGCTTGCTGATCCACCGATGTTGCGGCACCGTCGACGGCCGCCGGTCCAATAGGAACTTGAGGCCGTAATGATCCGTGCGAATCCGGAACGACCGCCCCCAAAGATATGGACGCCGGTGGCGCACGGCCCGTACCAAACCGATGAGCTCCTGCTCGTAGCGGCGAGCTTGAGATGGCGCGCGGCGAAGGGGCGGGCTGAAATAGGCGAGGGGCCCATCGCCCGGTGTAGCACAGCGCCGAACCCCACCGGAGGCGTCGCGGTCCCGGGACGAAGGGGCGGGTGAAGTCCGGCATCTGTAGAACGGGGCCCGTCGTGAGGGCCCCCTTCAGGGCCTCGAATGCCGCAGTAGCCTCGTCGTCCCAAGCGAAGCCGTCACGACGCAGCAGGCGCGTGAGCGGTGCCGCGATGAGGCCGTAGTCCCGGATAAACTTCCGGTAGTAGCCGGCGAGGCCCAGAAAGCCGCGCAAGGCGCGCGGCGAGTGCGGTACCGGCCAGGCCGCGACGGCGGCCACCTTGTCCGCATCCATGGCCACCCCCTCGGCGGAGATGACGTGACCGAGGTAGGCGACCGATGACGTCCCGAACGAGCACTTCGAGCGCTTAAGGTGAAGATGGTGCGCTCGAAGCTCGTTGAAGACGATGGCGATATGCTTGCAGTGCTCCGCCCAAGAGGTGTCGTAGATGAGGATGTCATCAAAAAAAACAAGCACAAACCGGCGTAAGTAGGGGCGAAGGACATCGTTCATGAGAGCCTGGAACGTCGCGGGGGCGTTGGTGAGGCCGAAAGGCATCACCAAGAACTCGAAGTGGCCGTGGTGAGTCCGGAACGCCGTCTTGGCGATATCCTCCGGGTGCATGCGCACCTGATGGTAGCCTGACCGCAAGTCGAGCTTGGTGAAGAAGCGCGCCCCGTGGAGCTCGTCGAAGAGCTCGTCCACCACCGGAATTGGGAACTTATCCTTCAGCGTCAGCGCGTTGAGGGCGCGGTAGTCGATGCAGAAGCGCCACGTACCGTCCGACTTGCGGACGAGAAGGACCGGCGCCGAGAATGGTGACGTGGAGATCCGAATGATACCGGCGGCTAGCATGAGTGCGCACTGCCGCTCCAACTCATCCTTCTGCAGCTGAGGGTAGCGATAGGGGCGCACCGCGACCGGCGCCGTGTCCGGGAGGAGGTGGATACGATGATCGTACACCCGGACCGGCGGTAGCCCCTGCGGCTCGTCGAAGAGATCGCCATGCTGCTGCAGGAGGTGTGTCAGGAGGGGATGCTCAGCCTCGGAGTCGGTCGTGGCGAGGCGGAAGCGCGGGGCCGGAGCGGTGCCCCCAATACCCTCCCACCGGACGCGGCGGCCCTGGCGCCAGAAGGTCATCGTGAGGGTGTCGAAGTCCCATAGGATGGGGCCGAGGGTCCGGAGGAAGTCGACGCCGAGGATGAAGTCGAAGCAGCCCAAGTCGATGCCGGCGCATGTGATGGTGAAGTGCTCGTCGCCGATGGTGAGAGGAACGTGCTGCGCCGAGCCATGGCACCTGCGGCGGTCACCGTTGGCCACCGTGACGCGGAGATGAGCACCGCCCGATGGCCGGAGGGCTAAGCGGCGCATGGTAGTCGCCGGCGGGAAGTTATGCGTGGAGCCCGTATCCAAGAGAGCCACCAGGTTCTCGCCGCGGATTGTCACCGGCAGGAGCATAGTGCGCTCGTGGCGGATACCCGCCAGGGCGTGGAGCGAGACCACGAAGGCGGTGGCAGGCGCGGTCGTGGCGGCAGGCTCGGGCGGCGCCGGTGGCTCGGCGAGTGTGTCTGCCTCGAAGTCGTCGACCGTCTCCAAGTAGAAGAGGCGGGGGCAGATGTGGCCGGGTGCATAGGGCTCGTCGCAGTTGAAGCACAGGCCGAGGCGGCGGCGCTCGAGCTGCTCAGCCGGGGTGAGCCTCCTGAACGTCCGTGTCGCGGCCGGGGCAGGGGCCGGTGGCGCGGTCGGATTCGGCCGGTCTGGCCGTGCGGCCGGTGGCGGTGGTCGAGCGGCCGGGCGGCCTCCGCGGCTCGGTGGGCTAGGCGGCATTGCCTGGGCGCGACGCTCGTAGGCGCGGGCGTAGTGCATCGCCGTCTGGAGGTCCTGGGGAGCCTGAAGCTCCACATCCACCCGGATATGGTCCGGCAGTCCACCGATGAAGAGCTCCGCGCGTTGCTGGCCCGTCACGCCCGGGGCGTGGCAAGCGAGAGCCTGGAAGCGCTCCGCGAAGTCCCGGACCGTGGTCGTGAAGGGCAGTCGCCCAAGCTCCGCCAACCGGCTCCCGCGAATTGGCGGCCCAAAGCGGAGAAGACAGAGCTCCCGGAAGCGGTCCCATGGGGGCATGCCGCCCTCGTCCTGCTCGAGGGAATAGTACCACGTTTGGGCGGCGCCCCGGAGGTGGTACGAGGCCAGCCAAGTGCGGTCGGAGGCGAGGGTGCGCTGTCCCCGGAAGAACTGCTCGCACTGGTTGAGCCAGTTGAGGGGGTCCTCCGAGCCGTCGAAGGTGGCGAAGTCGAGCTTGGCGAAGCGGGGCGGTGTTGGTGCAGCGACGCCCTGGGCGTATGGCGCGACGCGGCCGGCGGAGGATTCCACGTGTCCTGCGGCTGTAGCGTCCGGGAGTGTGGGCCTCGGCGGATCCCCGGCCACAGAGTAGACCGGCGCGGGCGACGACGACGCGTTGATCCACGCCGGCAGCGGTGATGGCGACGGGGGGAAGCGCACCTGCTGGATAGGGACGCCGCTCGCGGAGGTGGGGGCCGGCCCGGTGGTTATGGGTGGCGGCCACGCCGGCCAGGGCAGGGCCGGTGGCGGGGGCGGCAGCATCGGCGCGCCGGGGAGCGCGGGCAGCCAGGGTGCGGACGCCGCGGTGGTGGCGGCGGGCGGCTGCATCGGCGCTGGCGGCCCCTGGGAACTGATCAGGTACAGCCGGATCCCCTGGACAGCGGTGACGAGGTCGTTGATGACCCCGCTCATCTGCTCGGGAGTGTAGACGGCGGGGGTCGATGGCGGGGCGGCCGGCGACGTGATGGCGGCGACGGAGGTGGTGGCGGTCGTGGAAGCGGGCAGCGAGCCAGCCGGCGAAGTAGACGCTGGCGGTGGCGACGACATGATCGAACAAGAGCTATCTGATACCAAGTTGGTAGGAGCTCGGGTCCTGCCGTGTCTAGGACGTAGATTGTAGGGGAAGGAGGGAGGTTGTCGTGGTCGGAGGAGAGGTCGGCGGCGGCAGGGAGCCGTGGCGGCGGCCAAGGCGGCGCGGCGGCTAGGGTTTGGAGAAGACCGACTCCTTTGGGAGTCGGCAATAATTATTCTGATTATTGCTTATCTCTTCACGTACGATTACATCTAGTATTTATGAGCTGAAAATAACTAAACTAAATGGGCTAAGCCCCTAATTGGGCCCATGGTTGGGCCCCCTCCTGGAATATGTGAGGCCGGTCATAACAGAACGCAACCGCCTGTTTTAGAAAGGGGGAGATGCCAGGACATCGCCATGCAAAGCTGAAGAGTGTGGATATCATTGGCTTTAACTCTGCAAAGAGCTTGAACGCAACCGCCTGAAAATTATATTAAGCTGGATGCTGATGGGGCAGTTGGTATGAGGATTAACTGGTTGTTTTGGCGCCTTCTGTGCCCCGTCTATGGTTAATATATATAACCCCTTTGGTGATCTAAGCCCGAGCATTGCAGGATGGCGTGCTGTTTGCCAAAGTGCGGGCTTTCATGAATGTCATCATGGAACGGATTGCCAGAAGTTCATCAAACATTTTGATGAGCGAGGTGATCTGTTCCGTATCAGCACAATTCTTTGAGCGTGGTTATGGTTTTTGTTCTTTCACTGTGCGGCTTGCTAGACGATCTCCAACACAGCTGCTTGTACACAGTTGACTGCTCAGGTTTGGGCTGTGTCGTGCCCGTCGTCCATAAGATCAAGTCTTCGGGCGGATTGTGGCAAGTTATAACTGAGCTCAGGCTTCCCCAGAACAGAGTAACATGATTAAACCAGGAGTGCCAAGCTTGGACATAAGTGAAATGATCGTTCTTACTACTTGATATAAGTGGAATTCTTTACTGCACTATTGATTTTTTTTCTCTCTAACCAAGTTCCTGCAATAATTTTGTTATATGTGATCCATCTGCAATATCTGGAAATACGGTTCACGGCAGAGTATGATTTCACCGCTATGTCTGTAGAACACCAATATTTATCTGGTCTCTTAAATATCCTATCTTCTCAGCGTAGTTACCAAGTCTTGTGCCGAGTAACCTTATTGTTAGCTGCCGAACCTGTTACGTGAGCTTTAAATATTGAAGTTACATGTTCTTTGTTGTTCTGTGCTACGTTGACCTATGCATAGCATGCTTTTGTGAAATAGACATCATTCGAGGCATTCTGTTTACCGAGATACAAAGGAAGTCGATACTATTGGCAACTCCAACACTTACTCAAAAATATATTTCGTAGCTGCCATCAGCAGCTGTGTCTTTTAAGAAATACATTAATGAACTTGTAGGGAAAAGGAATGCACTATCTTCAATCGCACCAAATGGCCCTTTTTTGTTCTATCCCCAGTCGAAAGTAGTCATTTTCCTTCAAAATCCAGTGCTAAACTCTTGTCCAATACTTGTTCATGCAGGACATTTGGCGTCATATATACTCACTAGTGCCAATGCAAGATGCTGCTCGTGCTGCCTGTGTGTCTCGCTCCTTTCAACATTATTGGAGGTGCTACCCCAATCTCACATTCAGTAACTCCATTTTAGGCTGGGACAGAGATGGACCTGGAAAGGATGAGATGTGCGTGGAAAATGAGTTTGCCAGCAAAGTTAACAAAGTTATGACAAACCACTCCGGCATTGGCTTGAAGAGTATCAAGCTCGAATTCTATGGCCACAAGTCCAGCGATTGTTGTTTTCTAGATAGCTGGCTTCGGGTTGCTCTTACACCGGCGATTGAAAAACTCCGCCTTCAGCTGTCCTCAGATGAGACAACATACAGCTTCCCATGCTCACTTTTGTCTGATCAGTGTGGGAACTCGATTCGGTATCTACATCTTGCGGGCTGCTTCTTCCGTCCTGCTGTCAGACTCAGTTGCTTCAGAAGCATGACGATTCTGCACTTGTATGTTATGTGTATCAGTGAGGATGAGTTATGGTGCCTTCTTTCCAGTTGTTCTGCTTTGGAGCAGTTTGGATTTGGGAATAACAATGAGATAACTTGCCTGAAGATACCTTGTGTGCTGCAGCGGCTCAGAGACCTGCGGGTTGTCGGATGCGACAAATTACGAGCGATAGAGAGCAAAGCTCCAAACCTCTTCAGTTTTACCTTTCTTGGTGAACGAGTACAACTCTCACTTGGAGAGTCGTTGCAGTTGAAGAAGCTAACAATGTCATATTCATTTGCCCTGGACGATGCTCGTGACACCCTTCCGTCTACTATGCCAAATCTGGAAAGTCTTGAGATAATTTCCTATCTGGAGGTATACTGTTCTGACAGAGGTATGCATATGATAAGTAATATATCTTGCACGGTAACTAATCTGAGATATCTTTTTACAGACTAATACCCGCATTATGCGGCGCCAATTCCTCTGCCTCAAGTACCTGCGGGTTGCTGTTAGTGGATACACGTATCCTCATACCAATGATTATATTTCCTTTGTTCCTTTTCTGGCTGCTTGTCCTTGCTTGGAGACTTTTGTGTTGCAAGTAAGTTAATGTTCATCCTGCAGTTATGTGATTATATCTAGGGATGATAAATGGTAGAGCCGTTAGTTCAATTTGGTTCTCATCCTTAGGTACCGGCACCCAAGGAGCATGAGTCGATTTTCAGAGATCCCTCGGATCTGAGACGGATGCCAGGACATCGCCATGCAAAGCTGAAGAGTGTGGATATCATTGGCTTTAACTCTGCAAAGAGCTTGATCGAGCTAATGGTTCATATCATGGAGACTTCAGGGTCACTAGAGTCCCTTACACTGGACACCGTTGGTTTTGTTCTTAGATGCTCTGAGAACGACATTGACAAATGCTTTACCATGCGTGAGAGTGCACACTCACGCATGGAAGTCCCTCTAGCGCTCTCGGCTATAGAAAAGTACATCCAATGCAAGATCCCCTCCACGGTTAAGTTAGATGTTCTTGAGCCTTGTGGCCGATGCCATGCTTGTTGAGCTTTAGATGTTAAGTTCTGATTAATTATCATGACGTTTATGGTATAATTTTAGATGCGATGGTGATCGGGACTGTGCTTGTAAGCACGGGTGTGTAGTTTGCTTGTATATCAATTGTTAACTCATCCAGCTTGAGATGCCATACCCTTGTTCTTATAATATCATGTGCCAGTTTGTTATTGAAGTTGGAACAAGCTAGTGAATCACATACAGTTCCATAAACCTGATATGAAATCTTAGCTGATGCTACCTTGTTATCATGTTGCAAAATCTATTCCAAATATGGCACACACAATATGAATTGCGTGAGTATATCGCTATCTGCCCGGTGCCCCGGTCCATATTTTCTTAGGTGAATAATTGCGTAGGTTAAGCAATACCATGAGCACCTGTAAAAACCAATAAAAAATGTGTCCATTTTTTGATCTGTAAAGAGAAGGTTAACAACCATGTGAAACCATACCATGAAGTTGATACCATTATTTACCTCCCTCTTTTTTTTTGCAACAACATATAGATGGTCATATTTAGAATAACATGTATTGGTGTTTTATTAATATTTTTTTCCGAAAACTCGTATGGGACTCACACAATGTGGTACACAACATGGTATACTGCAACTACCGAAATCATTGATACACAATCAATCCATTCTTCTGTACAAGTCCTGAAATTCCAATTCGTAACTCTAGGATCAAAACACCAGGATTAACTTTTTTTGTTTACATCTTGATTTGATTTTCAGCTACAAAAGATGACAAAATCTGATAAATTTAGAGATTTGGAAATATGCGCACTCAGATGCACACGTTAGTCATTTTTGTGTAGCTCATATCAGAATAGGAAGTATTGAAATCGAAAATATCAAAAGGACCTGGGTGCGCGCGCACCCAGACCCAGTTATAAAAAATTCAAAGTAATGTTATTTTAAAGTTTTAGAAAAATTTGAAAAATGCACGCATGTATATATTAAATATGATTATACGTAACCTACACAAAAATGAGAAAATAGAAGTTTCTATTTCTGTGAATAGTATAAATCCAAACATTATAGTGTCATTTGGACATTTTGTGGACAGGGGAGTAATGAACCTAGTTGTTCATAGTGCTCACGGTGCTTTATTCTTGAACTCGATTGATTGCTCGGCTGTCAAAAAAGATGGCAGATATATCTTTGAGCTTGTTGATCAGTGCATTGAAGATATAGGGGCTGAAAAGGTTATACAAGTGGTGACTGACAATGCTAGTGTCAATATAGCAGCAGCAAATCTATTAAAAGCAAAGAGACCCTCCATATTTTGGAATGGATGTGCAGCCCACACAATTGATCTCATGTTGGAGGACATAGGGAATCTTCCAGAGGTTGACAAAACAATTACCCAAGCAAGGCTAGTGACTGTGTTCTTGTATGCTCATATAAGGGTGTTGGCTTTGATGAGGAGTGTCCTTAAGAAAGACCTTGTGCGCTCGGGTGTTACAAGGTTTGCCACAGCTTATCTCAATCTAAAAAGCTTGCAAGATAACAAGAATGGGCTGCAAAAACTATTCAGATCAGATGAGCTACATGAGATGGGCTACTTAAAGAAGGACAAAGGGGACAAAGCTAACAAAGTGGTGAAATCTGAAGCCTTCTGGAAACATGTTGATATTTCTGTCGATTTCTTTGAGCCAATGGCCAATGTGTTAAGAAGAATGGATAGTGATGTGCCAGCAATGGGATTCTTCTATGGTAGCATGTTAGATGCAAAACAAGAAATTTTGTTGAGGTTCGACAATGATGAGAGCCGCTGCAAATCTGTTTTGGATATCATCGACAAACGTTGGGACAACAAGCTGAAGAAGCCTCTACATTTGGCTGGTTACTTTTTGAACCCCTACTACTACTATCCAAACAAGGTTCAGATTGAAAAAGAAGGAAAATTTAGAGCAGCCGTGATCACGTGCATTACGACAATGATTCAGGAAGATGACGAACAAGATGCGATGATTGAAGAACTCAAGACATATCGAGCTGGGAAGGAGTCTTTTGGAACTGACATTGCCACAAGACAGAGGAAGAACAAAAACTTTGATCCAGGTTAGTGCTTGTTGATTTGATCTGACTTCCCCTTTTTGCCATGTTTTTATTTGTCCAACTAATAATCTGTTCATGCCTTAATGTAGCAACATGGTGGCTGAATCATGGAACAAGCTCACCAAACTTGAAGAATTTGGCTGTAAAGATTCTTAGTCTGACATGCAGCTCATCTGCTTGTGAGAGAAATTTTTCAGCATTTGAACATGTAAGAAATCTTTCAGCTCCTTGCTCAGTTTTGCATGTGGTAGCATTGTACATTTGGTATTAGACTATTAGTACCAGCACGAGTAATTTATTGTCCTAGTACTCCAGCAACATGTTCTTTATTGCAGATTATCCATGTATGAACTTATATACCTGTTGTTGGTTACTAAAATGTGCACACAAAACACAGGTCCATACAAAGAAGCGCAGTAGGCTACTTAGTGATAGGCTTAGAGACCTTGTCTTTGTCAAAGTCAACTCAAGGATGATTGATAGGAGAGAGAACAAGATAAGAGACCCCATAGAGAAGATAGTTGAGGATGTTCTGGACGATGATGAGAACGAATTCATTACTGGGATTGTCCCTGAAGCCATTGTTCAAGTCGAACAAGAACAACGTGATATTGAAAATCAGCAACCAGAAGCATCGACGTCGCAAGCCCACCGAAAGAGACATGCACACATTAGGAAGAAGAGGAAGAAGAGCATCCATTCTTTGCTTAATTCTGTCCAAGAAGACGCTGTACTTTCTGATTCTACCAATTCTTCATCATCGGAATCAGAAGGTAATCATGACGACAAGCTCTCTGATGCTTCAGATGACTCGGAGTGATCGCAGGCATGTCTTGTTGGTTATGTAAAGTTGCTATTGCTTGCTGTGAACTTGCTGTAGCTCTGTTGTTGCTACGTAATTTGTGGACAAAACTAGGTCCTTAAATTTCTGTTGCTACATGCTACTTGCTTTTGTTGGTTATGTAATATTGGACAGAACTATGTCTTAAATTGTTGCTACTTGTAATGTTATAATATGTAGACAGAACTACGTCTTATTTCTTTGTGCCTCTTATGTAATTGTGTTAATATGCTATGCCTATGTGAATTATAGACTGGTTTATATGGGTATGTGCTGCCCAGATTTTATTTTTTTTCATTGAATTAGCAAAACCGCTAAATGGGTTTAGCCGGCTATAGCTGGGCTATAGCCTTGTATAGCTGCCAAAAAATCTGCCGCTATTTGCAATAGCCCGCTATTTAAAACTTTGGTATGTATCAACATAATATATACATGCAAAATTTTATTTCAATATTTAAAAACTTTTAAATAACATTATTTTCATTTTTTGAAAACTGGGTGCGCGCGTGCCTAGGTTCCATTCCTTATTAGATATCCCGGAGATTAAGAACCTCTATCAAAAGGGATACGATTTCAGTAAGAGCAGGCGGGTAATTCCAGAATCAGGAACATATCTATAAGGAAAGTCCACACACTGATAGTGGGATGGAATTATGTTCTAACGAGTTTGAATCATATTGCAAATCTAAATGCATTGTTAGGCAGCCTTAGATGCTCACACTTCTCAACAAAACGGTATAGCTGAGCGTATGAACATTACCATTATCTCCAAGGTTCGCTGCATGTTTCAAATGCAGGTTTGCATAGGCATTTTTGGGCTTCCACAGCTTGCTCGGAATTGATATTAACATTTTACACATTTGTAAATGTGATTTCTGCTTTTTTTAAAACAGTTTTGCCCTGAAGCCAAAAAATCTCCGCTCGCCATTTGAAGGCGATTTTAGTGGAGAGACGGCGTTGTTCTCACCTCCGACCCAACCCGGCCATCTTCGCCGGCTCCGGTCGCCGGCCAAACTCGACGCCGGTCGCCGGTCGCCGGTCGGCCATGTGGTCCACCTACATCTACATGGGAGTCCCGTTGGAGGGGCGCGTGGGGTTTTACCAATCTGGGGCTCCATGTCAACGTGACTCATCCTCCCACTATTCCACGCGGGAGCCAAAAAAGAAACAAAGCCAGCGAATTATTCCACGCGCTTTATGGTCGGACGGGCGGGCGGAGGATCCCCACCCGCCACACCACCGCACCGCCGGCCTTCCATTCCTCCTCCTCCAGCTCCGCCCGCCAGCTTCCGTCTCGCCACCACGCACCGCCGCCGGCCGCGCGAGGAGAACCCGGGTCCCTCCGGTCGTGCCGGAGCCTAGCTAGCGTGAGATCTCGGCGTTTCGTTCCGGCGGCGGCGGCTCGGTTCGATGGTGCGGGAGACGGGGTACTACGACGTGCTAGGGGTGATCCCGTCGGCCACCGAGGCCGAGATCAAGAAGGCCTACTACGTCAAGGTGAATTCCTCTCTCCCGCGCGCGCTTTCCACACCCCGCTCGATCGCGCTGGCGAATTTTCTTGTTGATTCGAGGAACCTCATTGCGGTTGCCGCTGGTGGTGGTGTTATTGCAGGCGAGGAAGGTCCATCCCGACAAGAACCCCAATGACCCCCTCGCGGCCCACAAGTTCCAGGCAAGTCTTCCCTCCGCGCGCTCTGCTCTTGTTTCACTACCACGATTAACTTATGCAGAGTGCCAGCGACAGCAGAATGACGCAAAACTCCTGATACTGCTCTAACTGTCACGAATAGTGCTTCCCGCTGCTGATCGGCAAATTGCCACACCAGTCAATACGAGCGAAATGTGCATCTCTGTATCTCACGAGTGTTTAGCTGTATATACGATAATACCAATGTAGTACTGTGGTACCGATCAATATTGCCTTGTTGCTTCTCCGCTCGTAGGAATCAAAACGATATTATACTGGCTGTGGCTCACTAGGGGAGTCCTTGAATCAACCATAATTGTCGTCTGTAGTACAAGCATATGCGAGTGCTAACAGGCATTAATGTTGCAACCTCACTGAATAACGAATCGATGCTGCAGCGAGACCTGTTGTATATTGCCATGGTATTGAAATTACTCTGCTAGTCGAAGAACCCAAAAAAATGATAGTGTAAGTAATGTGTGGGGTCAAGATAACTCAAGTGCTCTCTGTAGCCCACCATCCAAGTGATTCATTGTCAAAAACTGGACTTGCATTAACTGAGCATATGCACCTTGTTCCCAACAACATGCATTCAAGAAATACTACACAAAGCATAATCTAGTCTCTCCGTAAATGATTGTGGCAGCAGCTGTGCCTAAAATAACAAGGTTTCAATGGCACCATGAATCATTCTGGTCTGGCACAAAGATGAGACTAATTGCTTTGCATAATCGCTGAAGCATGTGAAACTAATGTCTGGCAATCAGCTGTTTTCCTGTGTCCCCCTTGTAACTAATCACTCTCAACCACGGGCCTGTATCTCATGTACTGATATTAGCATCTTGCAAGCCAGTATAATGCATTATCGAGTTACTTTTGCAATGTGTTGAGCATTGCTGAAGACTCAAGTAGTGCTACTATGCAGTGGATCTTGTCACTCTTAAATACTTGCTATGACTTCTCAAAACAGTTATTTCCTTATATAGTATGGTCACCAGAGTTATTGTGATTGCAGGAGCTCGGCGAGGCGTACCAAGTACTCAGTGACCCCGCACAGCGTCAAACATACGACTCATATGGGAAATCTGGTATTTCAACGTAAGTATGATTGAAAAATTCATACTTATTGTGAACTTTTTGGACTAATTTTCAAAAAAAATTGGGTGTTCTTGGTGGATATATATTTTTTCGAGCAAATGGCAGGAGCACTTTTTTTATTGGATAGAAGGACAAACTTTATGTACAAAAACCTGCGTTTTTTTGTTATTTGTGTAGTGGTTTAGTTGACTGCCAAATTGTTCCTTCCTTTCCTAGATATATTGTTTGACAATGTAAATGGTGACATATGTGTACCAGATGATTACCTTCTTACTGGTTTCCTATCATCATTTATACAGGGAAACAATGATTGATCCGGCAGCTATTTTTGCTATGCTATTTGGTAGTGAGATTTTTGAGGATTACATTGGTGAACTGGCGATGGCATCCATGGCCTCACTTGATATTTTTGGTGAAGATGAACAGATTGATGAAAGGAAGTTGCAAGACAAAATGCGTGTATGTCTTTGTTAACAAAATAGTGTATGAACATGAGCTGTTTTTAGCTTCCAACTATACACTGTTCAACCAAGTTATGATGCATACCTATATTCCAGTGAGATCAATATTTAACACTACGCTCTGCTACACTAGAAGCCATAATGCCTCTGGAAAGACTTCAAACTCAAGAATTTTTTTTCTAGTGTTCTTGTTTCGCTGGTTCGTTACACTTCTCATGTTAGTATCAAATATTGCATAACGTACTCTTCTTTCTGCATGATATTTCTCATGTGGAATATTATTGTTCATGCTTCTCAGTTCTCACTTTCTCAGTCTCCACAGTACTCCGCTGCTTCTAGCATACACACGGAGTCACTTAGTGTTTGCAGTAGCAATTAGATGAAATTAGGGGCTGATGGCTTAATTGCTAGATTGCAACTAAACATGCTTTATGTTGTTATTTTAATAAAAAGCTAACTAAGATGCATGTTCTTTTTCAGTGCTGCATTTTTTTAATTACTAAGTGGTGCAATGTTGTTCTTGCTTTCATAATTAAGCTCTTAACAACTACTGCAGACTGTACAAAGGGAAAGGGAGGAAAAACTAGCAGAAAAACTGAAGAATAGATTGAACATTTATGTTCAAGGAAACAAACATGAATTTATCCAGATTGCTGAGGCTGAGGTGTCGAGACTTTCTGATGCAGGTGCGCATCCATGACAATCCTCTCATCACTCTCTGAAATGCTTTTCACAAAATTTTCTCACTTGCTCACTGCTCTATACTTTTATCTATTTTTCCTTTTTTTTTTACACAAAGCTCTGGAACTGTTTGATCATTTTGTCGGTTTATATTACCTATATGAATCAAACTTTGAGATTCCCTTCTTTTCCTATGTTCATGAACCTGATTTTGATCAGCTGAATGTTCTTTTCTGGTTTTCATGTCCTGCAGCATATGGGGTTGATATGCTGAGTACTATTGGTTACATGTATTCAAGACAAGCTGCCAAGGAGCTTGGAAAGAAAGCTATCCTTTTGGGGGTTCCATTTATAGCTGAATGGTTTAGAAACAAAGGTCATTTTATTAAATCCCAAGTGACAGCTGCAACAGGTAAAACTTATTTTATTATTTGTCCTATTCAATAACTAATGTTTGTTTTGCTACATGCTATGCTAGTTTACCAGTTAAGATTTGTAATTTGGATTGATTTTTTTTTATGCAGGTGCAATAGCTCTTATGCAGTTGCAGGAAGACTTAAAGAAGCATCTTAGTGCAGAATGTAATTACACCGAGGAGCAACTTGAAGCTTACATGCAGAGTCATAAAAGTGTTATGGTTGATTCGTTGTGGAAGCTTAATGTTGCTGATATAGAGGCAACCCTGTCACGGGTCTGCCAAATGGTCCGTCCTCATATCCTGACTCCCTTAAACTATTCTTCCACGTCTGTTGTGTTCATCTTAAATATTGTCATAAGTTGTAGCACTGGATTTAAATATTCTACCATTATCAGGTGCTTCAAGATAGCAGTGTTAGGAGGGAGGAACTGAAAGCTCGAGCTAAAGGATTGAAAACTTTAGGCAAAATATTCCAGGTATCATTCTTCATAAATTTATTCATTATTTGTTGGTTTTGACATGTAAGTTGTCTGGTGATATTCGATGAGCTAAGTTGGGTTATTCTGCCACAGCGTGTTAAGCTCAACGTTGAAGGGGAAACACCAACAGTGCCGAATACGATAAATAATTTGGATGATAATGTTGGCATCTCTCCTGATTCATCACCCGAAATTCCAAGGGGGCAGCCATTCGATGCAAACCCACTGTATTCCCAGGTGCCTACCATCTTCCGAAAACATTATTGTGACATCTGTAGCATAAATGCAAGCTTTTATACAAGGCTGTTTTCTGAAATATCATTAGATAAAAACTTCAAAAGCAGAATACTAAAATTCACCTTGTGGCGACCTATTGAATTCAAGCTGCATTGAGCTTTAGCTTGCTCACTTCTCCTTACACCAAGCATGGTTTTTTACTTCCCTCGCCATCAGAGCTAATGGTACTCTTCCTTTTGTCCAGAGTCCATATGTGGAGGCCCCACAGTTTGGCGGCTCTTATCGTTCGTTCAACTTCCCGATGCCTACCGCTCCGCCAGGTGCGCAGAGGGATCCAATCACATGATTTGCTCCGAGGACAACAACTTGGTTTTCCGTGGGTCATCTTTTTTGTACAATATTCGTATTGTAGATGATCACATGGTCTTCATTTATGTTAGTATAGTAGAGCAAAGAAGCAGCTGGTTTCTATCCTTCTGCCTTCTTCGGTTGTGTATTGTAATCAATCGATTAAAATCATACACCGACGTCAGCAGCCCTGTGTTGTGTACAGGTGTGCTGCACTGCCTCTGATGTTGAGGCAGCGACAGTCGGCATTGTTGTATTCATAAACAGTACCACATTACTTTTTTTTTGCTTTGTCTATGGGTGCATAATTCTTTTAGCCTATGGCCCATTGCGCAAAACAGTCATGGTTTTTCTTCTATTCCTTAAACGTTGAGGCTTGCAGTAGTTGTGTAGTGTTGTATAGCATGAGTGGGTGGCGCTTCTTGAAGTCACACTGGTTGTGCTTCTAAAAATGCATCAAAGGAGACAAAACATTGACTATTAACAGTTCCAATTTTGAGAGGGGAAATGCTAATAAACACATGGTGATATGTATTGATTGAGAAAATGTTTTCGTTGTCATCTAGAATTCATTATGTTTCTTTGTTGCTACATTTTATTTTATTTACTTCTAAGATTGGTTTTATATTCTGTTGCTAAGTTTCCATATCGAGTCAGATTCAAGTGACCCTGGATTCATATGGATGAGCTTCACAACATACCAAGTGATAGATCTTATGCTTGAGCTTAGGATGAAATTTCTAAACATAGAGTGCTCCAAAGTTCATGAAACTACTACCTGTAGCTTTAGTTTTTTTTCTCCTAACTGGGCTCATATCATAGTGATAGTCTATTTGGAGATTTTGCTAGTGCAATATGCAACAATCAGATAGCTGAGATATAAAATAAATTTAGTGGACAAAACATGAGGAGTTATATTGTGGGATATACAAATAAATGTGAAACTAAACGATCGAACGTGCAGATGTTTTTTCTTAATATTATGTGACTGGTGCGGATATTTTTAGTCCTAGCTAATCACTAAGTAATTACCGAATCATCATGTGTTTACATGGATGGAATCAAAGGGTAAAATTTCCTCAACTTCTATGTCTTTGCACATGTTGTATTTATTTTGCACTTCGAAACAACGAACAAGCAACAAAAGGAAAGAAGCTAAAATGAGCAAAACAACAAACTCAATAAGCAATCATACAAGGGGGAAAGGAAGATAAGATAGAAAAAGAGAGGAGTATGAGCGCAATCAAATCTAGATTTTTTTTTCCAGGTAGCTGAGAGAACGTAAGACTCCTCCCCATGGGCGAGTGTTTTTTTCTACGAAATAAAGAAGGAAAGCACATTTATATCAGAATTAGGACTTGGCAAGGCTCATTGGTGGGGTAGTGATGATAAAAAAGCCAGATAATGTTCTATACGCAATGACCCACCCATGATAAGGTATCAATATAAGTTGACTAGTTGAGAAAGTAGTAACAATTCTTTCGATGAGACTAAGCAAGCTAGAATGCTAGATGGCAAGATTATATCATGAATGTGTCATATTTCTTGTCTAGAACCATATAGTTTGGAGGTTATCGAAAGAAATTCGCTTGGAAGATGGACTCATTGTTAATATGAATGTATCATGCGTTGTTTACTGCATTTCCATTTATTAGACAACTACATCTACCTCATTCTTATTGATGTTCGTTTTAGTTGATCCCATTCACCGTTTGATGTGTCACTTTTTTTAAAAGGGAACTATTGTGTCATACGCTGGTGGGGTTGAATAACCTCGGGCCTTGTGCATATCATGACTTTTGTGGCCTATAAATTTGTTATTTTTACTGTTTTTATTACTATGGTAGTAAGGGGAAAAAAAAGCACATTTCTATATGATTTCAAAGTTGGGAGGGGCTATGAACTCATACTCGTGGGTTAGCGATGATAAGGATTATCTTGTGAATGTTTGACATGCAGATGTGTTACGGTCTCCATGTACGTTGAGATATAAGTATTGTTTTGATGAGACTAAATGCGCAAAAGTTGCAAATGGAAAGACTAATGAAACATGTGATTTTTTTTTTTTTGTAATACTGACCATATTGCTTGGAAGATGTTGCCAAAAGAACAAATATCTCTTGGAAGATGGACTCGCCATTGCTACTATGCAGTGTTTTTATGCCATATGCGTTACTCATTTGTTTTCTTAGACAAACATTTACCTCATTCTCATTGATGTCTAGAAGAACTGAAAACTCCTCATAGTTGACATATCAAAAACTTTGATAATCAGTTTTAGTGTTGTTGGTAAGGACTTTGAACGGATACCTTGTCGGTGGGTTAACGTTAGCAAAGATTATGAGTTGGAGAATTTTCTACACACAATGACGCAACAGTTATGTGGTATCCCTATAATAAGTTGAGAAATAACAATTGTTTTGATGAGACAAAGTACTCAGGAATTCTAGATGACAATGCTACATGAACTTTTCACCCTTTTATTTTGTCAAGAACCATGTAACTTGGAAGTTTGTTAAAAATTCAAATGGAAGATGGGCTTGTCGTTACTATTAATGTATCATATGCAGTGTTTACTTCATCTACAAGGCTCTTTGGATCGTTGAAAAACGCAAGAATAGGAAAAACATAGGAATCTAACATGTTTGTTTGTGCAAAACATGTGATTGTAAAAAAAAACTACAAGAATGATCGTTTGGATTAACGCAGGAAAAACACTGGGAATATTTCTCGATCCAACACACTTTAGTCTAAAAAGAAGGCTGGGGTGGATGTAAACATTCTTATGAAATTGTAACATAGTTATCTAATCCACAGAAATTTGGGTACCACCATTCCTTTGATCGAAAGCAATCCATAGAATAAATCCTAAGGATTGAAGTCCTACAAAAATCCTATAAAATTCCTACAATCAAAAGAGGCCCAACATTTCCGTAGGCAACTACATTTACCTCATTCCTATTGCCGTATTTTTAGTTGTTCTCGATCATGTAGGTTCACTTGGTTAGAAAAGTGGATATGCAACCCACTCACTCAAGTTCAAATCCCTAGGGACCCAGATTTGAGTTGTTATTATTTAAAAAAAAATCACTGTAGGTGCTTCCCCTATTGTATTGTTTTCAAAAAGGGAAAGCGCATTTATAATTTTATATCAAGGTTCTGTAAGGACTTTGAACTCATAGCTTGTTTATGGGTCAGGGAGAATGATGATAAACCAGAGAATTTTGAACAACATAGTCACCCTTTACATTGAGAAATAAAATTATTTCGACCAGACTAAATTCATAGGAACGGTAAATGGCAAGACCACACGGACCTGACACCTCTACTGTTTTGTAAGAACTAACCATACCGCTTGGAAGATTTTGCAAAAAGAACAAATTTCGCTTGGAAGATGGACTTGTATCATTGTTATCATACATTGTTTTCAAGCCATAGTGTATCGCTCGTTTGTTTTCTTACACAAACATTTATATCGCAATCATGTCTCAATCACAATGTGTTGTGTCACTTTGTTTTTTTTGTATTGAGGGAGTTGTTGTTTCGCTGGCTGGTGGGAACAACTGGATCTAGCCCTTCTCGATATCATGCCTTTTGTGGCCTATACACATGTTTTTTTTTTCCAAACGATCCAAAAGGATCGAATTTTCATTATCATCAGATAACGAAAATACACCAGGTTCTGACACACACAGGGAGGGATCGCCGCCTAATGCTAGCGTTCAGGCGAAAGACTAGAACAAGTTTATAAGTATTACAGAACATAAAACCCCTGCCTAAAGCACAAGGGGTAACAGCCAGGGCAAAAGTAAAACAGCTAGCTAACAGAAAGCTAGACAGCAACTTCAGAAGCAGCAATTCCACCAGGAGTATCTTCTTAATGATTTCCATCAGGATTTCTGTCATCAGGGCTCCTATTCTCCAGACGAAGGCGATTCCCATTATCAGCACTTCCAGAAGATGCTCCATCTGTTCCAACAGACGTAGCAAGCCTTAGCAAGCCGTCAGCACCAGCACGGAGCTCCAGAGCATCTTGTTCACCATGGAGACCTGCCCAATATTTCATAAAACCTATACACATGTTAATCAGGTTGTTTGGTGTTCCTTTGCTACGACAGGAAAGTACATTTATTTATAGTTTTATACACGGTTGGCAAGCACTTTGTACCCATAGCTTGTCAATGGGTTAGCTAGAATGACGATGAACAAGAGAATGTTCTAGTCGCAGCTATGGATACGGTCTCTTTTTAGGTTGTTGAGAGATAAAAATTGCTGGACGAGACTAAATTTGCACGAGAGGTAAATGGTAAGACGCACGAACATGTCACCTTCTTTTTGTTGTAAAAACTAAACATATTGCTTGGAAGATGCTGCTAAAAGAACAAATATAGCTTGGAAGATGGACTGGCCATTTACCTCATTCTCATTCGTGTCTATTTTTGGTCGATCTCATTCGTGTGTACCATGTCACTGGCCGGTGGGGTCGACTTGCTTCGGGCCGTGTGCACACCATGACTTTGTGTGGCCTTGGGACCCAGCGAGAAGCTGCCACGAAGCCGCGTAAACCCGCGGGTCCCACATACACAGAGACATATTAACTGAGCCGGAGCAACAGTTTTGTTGACCCCGCAAAGCAGAGCAGACGCCCAAGCCGCAGTCCACCACCAAACCCCATCCCGCTCCGCCGGCGACGATGGCGACCCCGCCGCCGCCCCGGTGGCCGCCGGGCTTCCGCTTCAGCCCTACCGACGAGGAGCTCGTCCTCTACTTCCTCAAGCGCCGGATCGCCGCCGCCCGCCCCACCCCCTACATCGCCGACGTCGACGTCTACAAGTCCCACCCCTCCCACCTCCCCGGTACGTTCCCCCGCCGCCCGCCCCGAATCCGATCGCCTCCCATCCCGATTCCTGACCTTGATTCGCCGCTGCCCGAGCAGAGAGGTCGGCGCTGCGCACCGGCGACAAGCAGTGGTTCTTCTGCAGCCGGCTGGACCGCAAGTACCCCAACGGCTCGCGCGCCAGCCGCACCACCGCCGACGGCTACTGGAAGGCCACGGGCAAGGACCGCGCCATCTGCAACGGCGGCCGCGCCGTGGGGAACAAGAAGACGCTCGTCTACCACCACGGCCGCGCGCCGCGCGGCCAGCGCACCGACTGGGTCATGCACGAGTACACCCTCCTCCCCGACGCGCTCCCGCACGCACGCGAGCCATTCGCGCTCTACAAGCTCTTCGAGAAGAGCGGCGCCGGGCCCAAGAACGGCGAGCAGTACGGCGCGCCCTTCCGGGAGGAGGACTGGCTCGACGACGACGACCACGACGTCGTCCAGCTGCCCCTCGCCAGTGCTGACCCTATTATCCCTACCGCCACCGTACCAAGGTCTGCCACAGTGGAAGACCAGATTGGGGATCTGGAAGTGCTCCTGCTGCAAAACGGAGACGACCCCCCAACCACCGACCAAACACCATCGTATATCTCCACGCCGTCCTCTTCCCAAATTCCGCTCCAGCATGGTCCAAGTTGGCCCAGTGATGATGGCAACGCAGCTGAGGTTGCAGATGCTACAACCAGCGGCGGCGGCCCCATGCTAGCGGCGGAGAACGCCGAGCTCCCCCTGGGGGATCTCGAGGGGCTTCTCATGGAGATATCTGACAACCAGCGCGCCGCCAATTCGTTCCAGGAGTTCTCTGCATCCGTTCCCCAGCTGCAGCTCCAGCACGATGACCACGAGCCTTGGCGGCCCAACGCTGACATGGAGGAGATTAGTGTTGCAGATTATGCCGCTAGCAGTGGCGTTGCGGACGCGTCAGGGTGTGCTGGCACCGAGCTTCCATTTGGGGATCTTGAAGGGCTTTTGTTGCAACTAGATAATGACCAGGAAAACATCGAGCCACCGGCAGAGGCAGATTTCTCCGCGCCGGTTCCTCATCACGGCTTTCACCAGGTTTGTTTGTTTGTTGTTGTCTATAATCTATGCTCTGTACTTATTCATCCTTTAGATGATTGTTAATTTTGAATGCATGATGTGTTGCCTGCTTGCTAGTAATTATTTCTCCATTTGTCATAAGGGCTAGTTACTTCTGTGTTTATGCTCACACACTTGCAAAATTTGTACTACCTCATTTCCAAATTAATTCAACTTCTAACTTTGTCCTATGAATAAGTCTACAGAAAAATGGGCTTATATGAGCAACATATAATATGTATATATATGATGTGACGAATCTAACAAAACTAGTTTGGTGTCGTAGATGGTGATATAATTTTTCTATAGCCTTGATCAACCTTAAAGAAGTTTGACAAAGCTAGAAATTCAATTAATTTGGAATGGGGAGATAAGACAACAATTCTTGGGTCTGGTCAGTATTTGAGAATATGTTCTGCTATTGTCCCTAAATGACATCAGACAGTTTGAATGATTCTATAACACTACCACATTTTGCAGTAATATGCATGAGCTATTCTGCATCTGTTGCCCAGTTTTATATAAATCTTAATTTATGTTGACTTGCCTAGGCTGGCGTTGGAGATTTCCAAGGATGTCCTGGCGCTGTATTCAGCTCTGTAGATCCTTCTTCCGTATTGCAAGAGAGCACAAATCTTGGTCCACAATGTGAGCCCAGTAATCATATTGCACAGTCTGCTCTCACCAACATGCCATTGAGTTGGGAAACAAACTGCACTGAAGAAACTAGTGCCCTGCGATCTGTATCAGGGTTGGCTAGTTACGACAGTCAGGATGCTGATGACGAGTTCCTTGAAATCAACGATTTCTTTGATCTTGAAGACGCAGGGCAGGGTGTGAACTGTACTGCAACTGAGCACTTGATTTCTGCATCGAATGGGATGTATGATAGTATGGAGTACGCTGATGCTTCAATGTTTCTTCCTGGCTCATTTGACACAGCTGGAGTGGGGACTGAAAACCAAAATGGTTATCTTGGCGATAATGGATCCCAGAACCAGGCCTTTCACTACACATCTGAATCATGGACACAGAACCAGGTTGCTCTTAATGTGCGGAACAGCATGCAGCATAACCATGTCATCTTCTCCTCACACGCATCAGGTGCTTAATGAGTTCATTTCATTTCTCAAGCTTTTCATGTGATCACCTAAAAATTATCTCAGATAACATTGTCAAAGCGTCTGAACTTATTGCTTCTGAACATTGCAGGCACCTCCAATATTCATACGATGAATGAGGAACCATCTAACCGGAATCCACAGGATTCACAATCATGGTTCAACACAGCTGTATCAACCTTGCTGGACGCAGTCCCTGCCGGTCCAGCTTTGGCTGCTGAAAGCAATGTCCTGAACAGAACACTCCAACGCATTTCTAGCTTTAGGTCAGAACAAGCTTCACATGAAGAACCAAGCGCCCCAGTTATTCAGCTTAGAAGAAGGGGCGCGGGGCTGATTTCCGTCTCGCTACTGGTTCTTCTTGCCGCTATCCTGTGGGCCTTTGCTACTGGCACCGGGTATGCAATCAAGTTCTGCAAGGGGTTATGGAGTTCCTCTTCGACATGACAGGATGAGTGGCAAACTTTTCTCTAGTTATCATGGTGTCTGGTCTTCGTTGTAACTCCTTTGTCCTCAATTAGTAGGCAATTGTTTTTCCATCATTCCCATTGGAAAAGGCAAAGAGGTAGAGACATTTTCAAAGGAACATGATTTGAGGTGTTAGCTTGAAGCTTACGCAGGAGGCGCAGAAACCAAAAAAAAAAAAGGAAAAAAAATCTGATGGCAATATAAATATGACTACTACTTAGCTATTTCCCTTTTCAACTCGTCTGGTTGTTGACATTGTATTACTGAATGTAATTGAACCACGATGAGGGATGCAACTCCTTCCCTGTGCATAGTAGTATTGATAGTATGATTGTGCGCCAGATTCATGATAATGTTTGATGAAAAGCATGTGGAGCTTATACATGTCTGTCCTTTTACCACTGAACATTTAATGTCTTATAATTCATTCTGTTCAGCCATACTATTTCATTGAAATTAGCAGGCAGGTCATCATGAGAACAAATATCTAGCCTTTATGTGCAGCATTATGAATCAAAGATAACTTGTGCTTGGTGAACTCCGACGTATGGCTCTCTGGTCATGTGATCTTCTTTTCCTTAACATTTAAAAACTGAGTTTACAAGATTATAGAAACACAAAAAACAATCTGGCATGTAGATACTACAATGAGTCATTTACCATCAGGTTTCTGTGAAAAAGTTTCTTGATTTGTAGTACAGGTAAAAAAAACCTAGGAGTTAGAATAGCATCTTCAGGTTGTGAAAAAGGCTTCGTTTCGCAACATGGATTTTTTTGGATGGTTGCGTAATAAGCTTTTGAATCGAGATCATCCGGGGTTCTTGTCTCCTATGTTTTCTTGCACGCATGACCAGGCGCCTGTTGCCAATTTGGACAGTTGAAACCTGGGAGACTAGAAAGGAAATGGTGAACTGAGAGCATCTCCAGCCTCCCCAAAGCATTTTGGGGCTAACATATTTTCGGACCTAGTCGAGCGTCCCAAAACCTACTTTAGTTCAGCGAGACTCAATACAGTGTCCGGTGTCCCGAGCCCGTTCCCGGTTCGCAGGGGACGCTTCGGGAGCGCCGGACACAGCGAGAAGTGAGGTGGGGAGTGGCGGGTTTGACACATCATTGACACACGAACGAAGCGTCGTAGCCTTGCCTTAATGGCGATGGAGGGGGAAGCGAGATGTCTAGTCGGTGTTGCGCCTTCTCCATGCGTCGCACGCCACGGCGTGTTCCCGCGCTTTCTTCCCGCGGCTTCTGGCCTCTTCCCCCGCTTTGTTCCCGCTTCTTCTCGCGACGCCGACGTCTATAAAAGGGTCTCCTCCGTTCAATGGTTGCTACCACAGCCGCCAGCATCCCTTTCTCTGCCGCAAACGCATGCCTCGTCACCTACGCACCACCTACACAATGATGAACCACGCCGGCGATGGCCAGTTGCCCTCACCACTGTCTCCACCTCCGCCTCCATCTCCACCACCAAAGGAGTTCGACATCGACCCGGAGGTGGAGAATGAAGCGTGGGAGAAGGCGGCGCTAGCGGACACCATAGCGATGTTTGACGTTGCCACGACGGAAGAGGCGCGTCGGCGCCGGGCGGAGGAGATGGGACTGTAGGAGCGGCTGCAGATGCGGGAGCTCCATCAACGGTAGCAGCGGGAGGCACTGGAGCATCATCTACGGGAGGAGGAGGCGGCAACCGAAGTGGTGTCCCGGGCGGCGGAGGCGGATGCGTTGGCGGCTGCAGCGGCGCAAATGGAGGAGGAGGAGGGGGAGTAGAGGGAGGAGGAGGGCTACGACGACGACTATTCCGACGACGATGGGCCGGACCCGAAGGAGGCGGCGGCGCAGCAACTGGCGCTCCTCTAGTCGTTCGAGTCGCAGAAAAAGTTGCAGGACGACGCCCGTGCCAGCGAAAAGAAGCAGGTTTGCTGCGCCGTCGAACTCTCCCCCATGAGCAGCTGGGGAGGGTAGGCGACGACGGGGTGAACGAGCACCGACATCTTCTCGTCACGCTCCGTAGGGAGAGGCGGCGCGTGGCGCAGGAGCAGCGACGGAGGCGAGGCAACGGCGAGGCAGGGTCGTCGAAGGCAACGTCGGGTGGCCAGTAGGCTAGGATTAGATAATCTAGCCGTTTACATTTGAACTTGTAAAATATAATCAAATTTAAATTTGAACTTGTAAAATATAATCAAATTTAAATAAAAATCTTTATTTTCATGCATTTTTATTGGTTTGGAGCCTCGTTTGAGGGACGCGGCTAGGGAGCGATGACCCAAAGACGACACGAAGAAATAAACATTCTAAGGCTAGATCCGACATCGTTTGAGTACGGTTTGGGGAACGGCTCGAGATGCTGTGAAGCTTAAGAATATTCGGCTATTCGTTTCACTTCTTGGGTAGAGAAAATAAAGTGTTTCCTCCTCCTGCTTCAGACCTCCACAGCCGTTCCGCTCACTGCAAGCTCCCCCACGCCACGCCCCGTGGAAAATCTCGGGCGTTGGCACGAGAGCCGCCGTGATCCAGAACGCCGGCCGCAGTCCCGCTGCACCCGCGGAGTAAGTTGGCGCGAAAATCTTTTCAATTCCCGCTAATTTCTCCACCAGATTTTTCGCCGCTGAATAAACTGTCGATTCCCAAACCCTCGATCCGTTCACCATCCTCGAAGCCCCCGACCACACACCACCACATCACCAAGCTAAATCCTCCGGCGTCCCGTCAGCCATGGAGGCGGCGGTAGTGGCGGCCTCGGCTGCTGCCAAGGAGGCTGCAGTGGCCGCCTCGGCTGCGGCGGCGACTGCTGCGAAGGAAGCCGCGGCGGCTGCCATGGAGGCGGCAGCGGCGGCGTCCGCCGCGGCGTTAAACGCGAAGGAGGCAACTGCTGTGGCGGCCACTGCAGGGGAGGCTGCAGCGGCAGCCGCGGCGCAAGCTTCCAAGAAGCGCAAGTTCCATTCTATCAACGACCAAGAAGATGAACCACCGGGGAGTGGAACCGTCGACGACCAAGATCACATCAGCCGCCTCCCCGACGCCGTCCTGGGCAGCATCGTCTCTCTTCTCCCCACCAAGGAAGGCGCCCGCACCCAGGCCATCTCTCGCCGGTGGCGCCCGCTCTGGCGCTCCGCTCCTCTCAACCTCGTGGTGGACTATAAACTCGAGTGCAAGGGCCAGACGACCATCGAGATTATCCGGAAGATCCTCTCCGAGCATCCTGGCCCCGCTCGCCGCTTCTCGTTCTGGCTCTTGGTCAGCGACTGTGCCGACGAGATCGGAGGCTGGCTCGGTTCCCAAGCCCTGGACAACCTGCAGGAGCTGGAGATCACCTACGGTCGCTTGGTCGCTGACAGGAAGACGGTGTACCTGCTGCCATCGTCCACGTTCCGCTTCGCACCCACACTCCGCGTGGCCAAATTCCACGATTGCAATTTCCCCAACTTTATTGTGCCGGAGTTTCCATGCCTCAAGCAGCTGACCCTGGATAGGGTCACCATCTCGGAGGACATTCTCCAGGGCATAATATCTGGCTGCTCTGCATTGGAAAGCCTTGAGCTCAAGGGCAACCGCGGCATTGCTCGCCTCTGCATATGCTCCCAAACTCTTAAGAGTTTAGGCTTTTGCGCTGACCGGAGGAACAGAGGCGTCTTCTTGCAAGAGTTGGTCATCGAGGATGCTCCTCTCCTTGAGAGATTGCTACCACTCGATCCAAAGTATGGCCCCCCGACCATATGGATAATCTCGGCACCTAAACTGAAGATATTGGGTATGCTCTCAGAAGACATAGCAGAACTTCACTTTGGAACCATGGTTTTTCAGGTAGCAGCAGCCTTCACCCCTTGCTCATTCAGCATTCCTCTATGCAGGCTATTATTCTTATTTGTACTTACTTTTGTATCTTTGCAGAAAATGATTGCTGTCAGCTTGACAACCAAAGTCCACACCATGAGGGTTTTGGTTCTTGACTCTGTTGGCCCAAATCTGGATACAGTGATTAACTTCATCAAGTGCTTCCCCCATTTGGAGAGGCTGTATGTCATTGTGAGTATAAAACATAGCTGCTTGCTCTACATGTCAAAATCAGCATTTGATTTGATACCAACTACTGTATTGCTAACATGTTGGCAACTTCTTTTGTATTGTTTGCTCTCTCTATCGCCAGTTCCAACCACTCTCACGCCCATGGATGGTTATGAACAATGCCCGGAAGTATGACCCCCTGGACCCAATTGAATGCCTTGAGCTCCATCTTCAAAAAGTGGTGCTAAAGAATTATGATGGCACCAAGAGTCCATCTATTGACTTCGCCAATTTCTTTGTGTTGAATGCGAAAGTACTAAAGGAAATGAAAATCACATTGCCTTACCAGCGCCAGCACAAATGGTTTGCTGATCAGCATGGGATGCTACGAATCAAAGATAGAGCTTCTCGAGATGCTCAAATTGAACTGGAATATGGTTCTAAGGTTGACTTCACACACAACAAGAATACCCATGATTTGTCAATGGATGATCCCTTTGACATGCCCTCCAGCGGATGCTACAAGTGTAGTTGATCCCCATTTTGAAGATTGCCTTGTCTTCTGTCATCCCTTTGACATGCCCTCCAGCGGATGCTACAAGTGTAGTTGATGCCCATTTTGAAGATGCCTTGTCTTCTGTCCAAAGCCCATTTTTTCGTCGATGCTCTAAGAGAGGATCTACTTCATTCAGCGATGGTGTGTTTTGTGGCCTACTCAGGATTAAACCTGGGCTGAGGAGGTACTGTCTAAGCTCAAGCTTCAAATCTGAACTTGCTGCTTCAATGGGTTTGTCAGTAATTTATTTCTGTTCTGTTGCGCTCGAATACTAATTTTAATCTGTTATGTCAGTTGGTGTCGTAATTTCTTTGCTGTTTGGTCATGTACTGTAAGCTGCTGATGCCAGCTGTTACTACATTAATCAATTTATGTATCATATAACTTGCTTTAGTGAAAAAGAATGCCTTCATGCCTTTTGTCTCAAAAGAAGTTCCTTCGCAATTCATGGCAGAATGCTTGTAACCCTGCTTGTGCTAGTTTCAGTGAATGATGCATCTTTGGTTTATAGAGGTGTCTGATTACTCATAATTGGAATTTGTTGCCTTACATCTATCCTAACATCTACAAATAATAGCATGTGAAGTTTGAATGCTGATTTTTTTTGGTATACTTACATCTGTAATGTGGCATAAAAGAGCTAAAGTTTTCAGCACTTTTGAGCAATATTTTTTCCGACCTCGTACCCACACGAACTGTGCAAGTGGGAAGAAGTGTTTACTTGATTTTATTTACAAGAAAACGCAAAGGACTGTGCGTTTCATTTCATTGAAAAGATAAAATTTGTTACACGCCTCCTAGGAGGTAACCATCGCTAAAAAAACACTCCTAGGGGGGCTAAGCGCAGTTCTTTGAATCAAAGGTTTCATGAAATAGAAATCGATTCTTTTTTAGATATCTGGATAGATGGATGGATCTATCTTTCTATTCAGATATCTTTTGCAATCAGCCCCAAATCCTTGATTTGGCCAGGAAACAAAGCACTGCTTTGGGCCCAGGAAGCGAAGGGAATGTTGTTGGTATGACATCTCTCAGCCTCTTAGCCCCTGCCTTGACCCAAGACGCCACCTCCTCTCTACTGTCCTATCAGCAGCATGTTAGGGTGGTGGATTTATAGTTTTTTTTTAATCATCTGTAAAGAACTGGAGTTGAAACAAGTGGAAGTGTAAAAGCTTAGTGTGGAAGTTTTTTTTTTGTGTACAGGGGATTTGAGTTCTGCAAAGCCTGGCATAATTCATGGATGTAGCATATATATATATTACTCGCAAACTTTCATACCCAGTTTCATCCATGTTATATAAAACAAAACAAAAGTAGCAGTAGCACGCTACATTCTAGTAGTTAATAGTTATACTGATCATGATCCCCTCAAAGTATATATGCCATCTTGCCAGATGTTCAACATAGTGCCTGAGAGTAATTCCATTTTGTGTGGCTTTAATTGATACCATGGATCAATTGGCTGTTGTGCTTTTGACTATTATTACACCAGTGGTTAATTTATGATCAAATTCAGTCATTTGACATCACAACAACTAAGGGTTGCACGAATATTTATTGGTTCCACTTAGAACCAATTAAATGAGGGGAAATAGTACCAAATTTCTGAGAAATTGTGAAAGGAAAAATTGGAGGAAAAAGTGTGGCACGCTTCATTCAGAAAATTTAAAATGCAACTAGGAGGGCAAAAACTGGCAAGATTAGATAACAATGCTTTACATGCTGGCTAAAATACTGTTAATGGTGGCGGATTGGGTACAAATATAATAAAGAGGAACGGACGGAGTAGATATGAAAATTGTGTTCGTCTCAAAATATCAATCTATTTGGGAGTGAGAACATGTGTATTTGTAAAAGTGCAATACATTATTTTCTTTTGCTTGAAACACAGATTATTCAGAAAATAGCATCATACCTACTTTAGTGAAACTTTCTTGGATTCAACAGATAAGTGGATGCTTGGTTAAAATATTTTTGCATACTTGGAGGGTTGCTCCAGGCACATATGCCTGCTTATTTTGTTAGTTGTGCAAGAATACCAGCTCATTTTTTGCTACTTGATTGTTCAAAATTTGCCCTATGAATGGTGCATAGTGTGCTTGTATGTAGCAAAACTCAGTTATCTATTTGTATGCATGATTCTTTCTTCTCAGTATTTGGGGCGATCACCATGTTTAGTTCATTAGAATGTGATGTCATACTGATACTATGATTTGGACTTTTGTCTACTCCTTGCAGCTTTTATTTCTATATACTCAAGGCTTCATTGACATCTAAATATTTTCTCCATGTTATGTTCTAATTTCAGCTTCTTCTAACATCTTTCTTATTATTTATTCAAAAGTTATATATATTCCTGGCTTCCTTCCATCAAATAGGACATATAGTTGTTAAATTTCTTGTGACTCAATATTCGATGACTTTGGTAATTTTTGTTCCATCATATTGAAATATTGTGACTATTCAGAATGGATAGCATATAACCGTTTTGTTCTCTTTTATTGCTGCATTGGAACCAAAATTTGTCTAGTATATATTCTATAATATCATCAAGGACAATATGGCTCTTATGCTTAAATTTCAATGTGTTTGATGAAAATATTTTCAAATATATTTTCAGTAACAAAGATAACCCTCTTTCTTTTCTGGTGGGAGCAAAGGTGAATACTTCCACCCTAGTGGGAATGTTATCACTTATCACTCTTCCTGCTCCAAATAGGCTCCCCCCTGCTATGTTAATATAGCACTAGTAGAAAAACCCCCCTTTAGTACCGGTTCCAGAGGGCTTTTAGTACCGATTTTGGAACCGGTACTAAAGCCTCCCCCTTTGGTACCGGTTCGGTTCTGAACCGGTACCAAAGGTGCTTCCACGTGGGCACGGAGGAGCCCGCAGGGCTGGAGACCTTTGGTACCGGTTCGTAACACGAATCGGTACTAAAGGGTACCGGCGCCATTTTTTATATCAATTTTTTTAATCTATTTTTCACTCCCTCTTTTTATCTATTTTTTCGAATTATTTTCCACTCCCTCTTTTTATCTATTTTTTCAGAATTTCTAATATTTTAGTTATTTGACAAGTTTAGTTACAGTTATCTCTAGTCAAATTACCTACTCCTGGTCAAATTTCCCGCTCGGTCACCCATCATTCCATTACTCCAACACTAGCACGCTTAACTTCCAAGTTCCCTCCCATCTCACTTCCAAGTGCTTCGCGCGCATATTATTGATAGTAGTATCATATCAATCCTATTAACATGTTGGATATCACACTTTTTTTATTATTTGAATTCCACATGACTATTTTAATAAACAAAAGTAAAGATGTAAAAATAGTATTGAATAAATAAATAAACAATAAATTTTAATTATTTTTACTTTTCAAATATATTTTTAATTTTTTTGCAAAATCTAAAACCTGAAAATTTGTAAATCTAAAAATTTACTAACTTTTATGGTTACGTAATAGTAATCTTTATGCAGGAAGAAATTGTTAATTTAAATTTAAAAATAAAAATTATATAAAATCCTGATTTTTTTGGCGAAAACTAAAATGTTCCTGCTTTCATATTTTCTATTTGGAATTTTGAGAATCTAAAAATTTGCTAACCGGGTAAACCCTAGTAGAATCGGATGTAACTTTTTTCCATGATGATTTTGATATATTATACTTTTTCTGATATCGTATGCAACCAGAAAAGCTGTTTAACCATTTTTCAAACTTTTTTTGCAAAAAAAAGTCAAAATTCGATTTTTTTTTAATTTCGCTGAGTAGTAGGTTGCATAACATACAAGAATCTCGAAGGATTTTATTTTTAAAATTTTCTATCATTTTATTTTGTATTTTACAAAGCAAAAAAGGCTATCCAGGGGATGTGTGTGGAGGGTGCGTGGGGAGCAAAGAAAAGCTGGAGACCCTTTAGTACCGGTTCTTTATACGAACCGGTACTAAAGGTGTAGCGCTGGCCCCACCCCCATCTCAAATTTGGCGCGAAATCCTTTAGTACCTTTAGTACCGGTTCGTATCACGAACCGGTACTAAAGATGCCAACGAACCGGTACTAAAGGTTGCCATCGTCCTGGACAACGAAACCGGTACTAATGCAACCTTTAGTACTGGTTCGTAAAGAAACCGGTACGAAAGGTCAAATCCTTTAGCCGTTTTTCTACTAATGTAGTAACCACATGATACAACAAGCATGCTGGGCCGCAGCACAACCAAGACAAAAGGAAAAGACAGAGAAAATAGAAAATAAACTAATACCGACATTACCAGATCGATGAAAACAAGGACGACCCGCAATCGTTGTGCCCTCTGAAGAAGTTCAACGATGTTCCTAGCACATCAAAGTGTCGCATACCAAGGACCACCATCAACAAGGAAGTGACGATGACACCGATGCTGCACGAACTAGTCCTAGGTTTCCTTCGGTGGGGGTACACCCGACACCCTTATTGGTGTCCGACGAGCCGATAGGGATTTCTCCCGATCACCAAAACCACCGCCGGATGACCTGGAATGCTCCACCCAACCTGCCACCAACTAGCACGCGCCACCACCATCTTGAAGTCATCCTTGCCATCTCACTGTGGTCACCGTCGCGAGGCATAGATGACATCATGGTCGAGGCCTCGAGGGTAGCGCGCGCGGGGAAAAACCAAAATAGCTCGTCTTCTCCCCAAAAGGCATATTCTACGCAGAGGAGGCGCATTCCTCGGAGCATGTTCCGTGCACGCATCTCCAAGTTGCACTTGCCGATCTGGACCACTGAATGATACTAGAGCCAAAATGGTGAGCTGAAAAGCAGAAGGAAAAAATCTCTGAAAAATCTTGGCCTATCCTTTTCACTTGTTCAGACAGTTCCCTCCGTCCTGCTTATCTTCTTCACTGCCGTTTCGCTCACTACAAGCTCCCCTCCTCCACGTCCCGTCGAAAAATTTCTCCCCTGCGTGTTACCATGAGAGCCGCCGCGCTACAGGGTCCCGGCCTCGCCCGGGCGCCGCCGGCCGCCGTCCCGCTGCACCCGCGGCCGCGGCGCGCCGGCTTAGGCGGCCACCACCACCGCCGGGGCGCACCGCTGAGGAGCGACCTGCTGCTGCTGCAACCCACTGCCGTTCCCCTACGAGCTCGCTCCCCGCCCGCCTCTTCCGCCTCGTCTAACGTGGTGGGTAGTGCCGGCACCTATTTTGCTCTTACCCTCTGTTCCGAGCTCTGACTCCGGCGTCTGGGTTCTCCTTTTCTTGCTCGCGCAGAACCCCGACACAGGGGAAGGCGCCGACGAGCTGCTCGACGATTTGCTCCAGGAGCACGGCGAAGTCGTGTACAGCGCCGGCGGCGGCGGGTCTCTGGCAAACGAGGCCGACGAAGACGCCGAGTGCCTGTCATGTATGTCCATACCATGCCTCTCCACCCGCCCGCAGTTCTGCTGCGTGCTGCTAGAGCTGTCTCCAGCTGATTGTGGCTCGCCTTATCTTTCTTTCAGTGGCTGTTTCTCTCGCTAAAGTTGCGAGCGAGGTGAAGGCTGCCGATATCCGTGTGCTATTCGTGAAACCGATTGTCTACTGGACGGAGTTCTTCATCATTCTCACCGCCTTCTCGAATGCGCAGATTGAGGCCATCAGGTGCTCCATACGCTTCATCCACTTTTCTTGTCCATGTGATTTCAGTAGAAGATACCAGATGCAATTTTCAATCATGGCCAGTGCCGGGTCTACACTCTGTTCTTGTTTTGTCGATTGACATCACAATAAGTGTACAACACTCTTAAATTTTTTGTCATTCATGATTTGTTTTGTATAATTAGGGAGAGATAATATGAATTGATTCCATAGGGTTTTAGCTGTAGCACCACCACCGATCATGGATCTTGTCTAACTTAGCATATGTGGGATTGTACTCTTACATTGCAGCTCCAAAATGAGGGACATCGGCGAGCAGCAGTTTAGCCGCGTTGCATCTGGTGATACAAAACCGAATTCATGGACCTTGCTGGACTTTGGTCAGTGTTCTGTACTTTTCTGTAATGTGTTTATTGTGATTGGTTCTACTAGTTTCACATCGACAACGTATGCTGCAAAATCTTGCTTGTTATATATAGGTGTAGATAGAAAATGTGTTGATTTGACAACTTAACTTTCTGACTGTGGAAGGGTAAAACAGCCAGTACTAACTTTTGCTTTTAAGTTTAAAACACAACTTTTGTTACGAAAACATGTTCAGAGTTTTTGTCCGAAACTCATGATTTCAAATTGTGTGTACTTGAACCATAGGGTAATGCTCATTTTCTTATCCAGTTGTGAACTCAGCCTAAAAGTTTAAAATCATTTTCTTGAGCGAAAAGAACATTTTTTTGTTAAGATTGCGCTGTGCGTATTCTGCTTGATCTCCAGTTCAATACATCATGTTTGCTGGACTTTGGTCAGTATTATGTACATTTTCAGACGTGAATTCAACTTACGGAAACATGTTCACATTTTGTTCGCCTGAAACATATAATTTTGAATTGTTTAAAGTTTAAATCCGTCGGATGAATAATCATATTTAACTCAGCCTAAAAGCTCGGATTGCTTTGTGCATACTGAGGCTGACGCTGATCTTTATTAGGATTGCTTTGTGCATATTTCTGCTTGATCACAGTATAATTTTTTTTTCGACAAATGATCACAGTATAATGCATCATGCTCTGTAAGATAATTACCTAGGCACAATCTGTTTTGTTCTGTTTCTTTCTTCTAGTAATCTAAAGAAGTTAAAAAGTTAAAACTGAAACATAGAGCTTTCTCTTTTCTGAATAGACTTACCGCGCCATCATTCCTATCGATACAACAACTACTGAGTTGACGATGTTTTGTTGGAAAGAAAACTCACCCAGAGATACTTTCCAGTGTCGAATGCTGTGCTGTGATGATGATGAGCTAATTTTTCCTCAACCTATTTAACTGTTCTTTGGCCTTTGCACTCTTGCAGGTGATGTTGTCGTCCATATATTTCTCCCCCACAGCGGGAATTCTACAACCTGGAAGAGTTCTACGGCAACGCCACTACCATCGAACTCCCTTTCGAGACCCAGTTGCAGTAACCGCCGTTTGCATCTGCTCCGCGAGACACTGGAGTCAATCCAAAAGTGACATATTCCCTTGAAGCCCCGGGCAACATTACACAATTTTTAGTCTTCATGTCTTGCCTTAATGCTCGGATACGGAGAGCTGCCGACAGACACCTACCATGGTCACAACTCAGCCAGTTATATCGGGTCACTGCGCTTCTCAAATGTTGCGAAATCGACGCCATGGTGTAAACATTCTCCTTACATGTTGTCAAACTCTGTGTATCATTTTATGAACTGGTCAGATAATGTTGGTAGCAAGAGAATAGAACCCAGAAGATTGTTAGGTTCCATTCTGCATTATACAGAAATCCCTGTGTATTTTGCTTGGATTAGCACATGTTCTTCAGTTGACATACAGTGCTGGAAATTTTCTAGTTTGTATCTGTGTTGTACCAGCTCGCTGCGTTTTCTCTTCTACGTTTTCTGAAACGAGTGTCTGTAGTGTTCGCTGCGCTTCTGAACTGTACAACGGTTGAAGTCCAAGACAGTTCGGATATCCAGATTGGAGCAATGGCGCAGCCGGAGCACCTCTCGCTCGCGGGCCGGCGGGTGGCATTCACGACGCCCCAGACCACCGACGGCGGCGGCGGATACGGTGGCCGGCTCGGCACGCTCCTGCGGCAGCGAGGCGCGCACCCGTTCGCCGTGCCCACCATCGCCATCCGCGCGCACGAACCCGACCGCCTCCGCCCCTACCTCCTGCCCGGCGCGCTCGACCCCTTCGCGGCGCTCGCCTTCACCTCCCGCTCCGGCATCGCCGCCTTCTCCCGCGCCCTCCCCTCCACATCCGCCCACCTCCCCCTCTCCGACGCCGCCTCCGCGCTCCCCTTCACCGTCGCCGCCCTCGGCAGCGACGCCGACCTCCTGGACGGCGCCTTCCTCGCCCGGCTCTGCCGGGACGCCGGAAGAAGGGTAGCCGTCCTCGTCCCGGACGTCCCCACCCCGGCCGGCCTCGTGGAGGCGCTGGGGCGCGGGTCCGGGCGCCGCGTGCTCTGCCCCGTCCCCGACGTCGACGGCCTCCGCGAGCCGCCCGTCGTCCCCGATTTCCTCGCCGGGCTCGAGGCGGCCGGTTGGGTGGCCGTGCGCGCGCCCGCCTACACCACGTGCTGGGCCGGGCCGGGCTGCGCCGAGGCGCTGGTGGCCCCGGACGCCGCCGCGCCCGACGCCGTCGTGTTCACCAGCTCCGCCGAGGTGGAGGGCCTGCTCAAGGGCCTGGACGCCGCGGGGTGGAGCTGGGCGCGGCTCAGGGCACGGTGGCCTGGCATGGTCGTGGCCGCGCACGGGCCGGTCACCGCCGATGGCGTCAGGAGGCTCGGCATTGAGGTGGACGTTGTGAGCTCCAGGTTTAGCAGCTTCCATGGGGTTCTAGATGCTCTCGCTGCAACATTTTGTTCCCAAAATCAGCTGCAGGTCTAGTGTTGGTTTGCGTTCATTTGATAGGCCGAAAATTTGATTTGCCAATAGGAACAAAATGGTGCGTCTGGCATTTTTAGTTGATTGAATAAAATTTCTTTTTGGCACAGCAGTCAGCATACTCACTTCTGTTCCACACCAACCTGTCACCTAGATGCATTCAGAATGTACTGTGGATCTACATTCAACCAACCCAGCTTTGTATTTGTTACGTTTATCACAGAAATAGGGTGATACACCATTCTTGATCTTCCTTCTCTAGACTGTTCTTTGACGTGCTTATATGGGAAGGTAGATTTGCATTGAATCTCAGCTTCACACAGTTCGAGAGAATGGTGAGCTCAACCAAAGGAAAAGTGTGTGTAACTGGGGCTTCAGGCTTTGTTGCCTCTTGGCTCATCAAGAAACTCCTTGAGTCTGGATATCATGTGATAGGGACTGTCAGAGACCCAGGTATTTCTTTCTAGCATTCCTCTTGATGCCTTTGTATCGTAGATTTCCTTGGTTAACACGTCTGCAAGCAAATGAACTGCATATTTGTGGGTTTCTCTAATAACTTGGCAGGGAATCGAAGAAAGGTGGGACACCTTTGGAAACTACCAGGTGCAAATGAGAGGCTTCAACTTGTGAGAGCTGATCTACTGGAGGAAGGGAGCTTTGACGATGCTATCAGGGCTTGTGAGGGTGTCTTCCACATTGCGTCGCCTGTCCTCGGGAAATCTGATTCCAATTGCAAGGCATGCTGCATTTGCTTCAAACACTTGACTCTTTTATCAGTACCATGCCATGCACCTGAATGTCTTGTTCATATCGCAGGAAGCAACACTTGGTCCTGCAATCAATGGTACCCTCAACGTGCTAAGATCCTGCAAGAAGAGTCCATTTCTCAAAAGGGTTGTTCTCACATCTTCATCATCCGCGGTAAGGATTAGGGATGAAACTCAGCAGCCAGAACTGTTATGGGATGAAACGACATGGAGCTCCGTGCCACTCTGTGAAAAGCTACAGGTGATGTAGAACATTCCAAATTGTAGTCTTGATTACAATGCGGTAATGAACTTTGGTCTGAAATTTTCCTCTTCTATGCACCCCAAAAGCTATGGTATGCCCTGGCAAAGATATTTGCAGAGAAAGCAGCATTGGACTTTGCCAAGGAGAATAACATTGACCTTGTGACAGTTCTTCCGTCATTCGTAATTGGACCAAGTTTATCCCATGAATTGTGCACTACTGCTTCAGATATCCTTGGCTTACTTCAAGGTATTTCTAGTTATTTCTCTTCAAGTAGTGCTCTAAAACTTGCTGCATGGCCTCAGTAATTTAGTTCAACCTTTTGAAAGCTGTCCTTGACTTCAGCTTATTTTTGGTATCATTCGTATCATCAGTTGTTCTATTTTCCAAATAATGTACCCTTTGTAGTTAGTCGCTAACTGTTTTTAAATGCTCTTGCAGGTGACACGGACAGGTTCACTTTGTACGGAAGGATGGGATATGTTCACATCGATGATGTTGCACGGAGCCACATTCTAGTGTACGAAACACCGGAGGCAACTGGCAGATATCTGTGCAGCTCAGTTGTTCTGGATAACAACGAATTGGTTGGCTTACTTGCGAAACAGTTTCCAGTATTCCCCATTCCAAGGAGGTCAGTCAATGCAATGCAATGCATACAATTGATGATCATGATCTGTCTTAATATCTCTCTTGCTGTGAATATACATATATTTCTTTAGTTCGTCTATTTAGGCCAATTTTTTGACTGAAGTGTGCTACCTCGAATTTCCTCTGCAGGCTCAAGAACCCCTATGGAAAGCAGGCATATCAGCTAGACACATCCAAGCTCCAGGGGCTGGGTCTCAAGTTCAAAGGAGTGCATGAGATGTTCAATGACTGCGTCGAGTCGCTGAAAGATCAGGGCCATTTGCTGGAGTGCCCGTTGTGATAGCAGAGACAGCATGAACAAGCCATAGCCAAACACATCTCAACTATGTCTGAATCATGTCAGTTCTCGAGTCATAGATTTTTTTTCTCTTCAAATAATTCCCTTGTACTCTCCTTACTATACCAAACATCAATTGTCAGGGGCAGATTAAATGTTTCCATATGCTTTGCAATTGTTTCAATTAGTAATGAAAAATTTGAAACATTGAATGGAACTCAGTTACCTTTACCATGGGTTTTCTGGTGCCTGACTGCCTGGTGTTGCTGGCAACTGGCTAACTTCCTCCATGTACTATGTTGCTGTTTATTTTATTTTTCTGTTCTGCATTCGTACCACTTGCTTCACCTCTTGTCATCACTGGCCATAACGGGAAGCCAAAATTACTAGACAAATCCAGGATGAGTCTAGATTCCACCTTAGTTTTGAAGTGAACAGAGCATAAGACTGAAATTTTTCTCCATGCTATTTTTCTCATCTCAATTCTGGATCCACAATTGACTGAATTCAGAGGTGAGGTTTCACAATTCAGATCACCAGTAAAACCAGTAACTATAACCAAAACCTTCGCATTTCACACTTCACTTGTATTTACACATTTACACACCACACCATTTGTTAGGTTTATCTAAAACCTGGTAATTACTTACAACATAATAACAAACCCAAAACAGAAAAGGGAAACTGAAAACTGGTGCCTGCCTTGCCTACTCAGCCAGATCCCTATGTACAATGTATCTGAAGTTGGACTTGTACGGCAGCCACTCCACACACTTGTCAATCCTTCTCCTGAGCCGGTGCTGGAGCTGGGCCATCTCCTTCCGCTGGGTCTCGGATGTGCTCTCGCACACCAGCTCCACAAGATGGCGCAGCTCGAGCTCCGCGTCCTTGGCATAGTAGTGGAGCACCTTGGGTAGCATGAGGGCCTGCTTCTTCACCGTGACGTTGGCCTGGATGAACTCGGTCCGGGCTCTCTCCAGCTGGTGGTGGATCTTCTTTGCCACGTAAAGCCGCACCTGCCACAAGGTGAACTCCATGGTAAGATTTTACTGAGGATAAGGTGTGGACAATGGCAGAAAGGTTTTGAGATGAGCTTACAGGTGGGTCTGAAAATGTGCCTGTGGAGAGCGCGAAATGCGCGATTGGCTCGGAATGATGAAGGGCGTAGGGGTGCCTCGTTGTCGATCCTGCCAGAGATCTTTTTGCTGGCGTGAACAGCGCGCGGACCCACTGTGAAGGTAGCTTGTTAGGATGTTTTTCTTTGTTAATGGAGAATTTCATGTTCTCTGTATCGTACAAGCAGGTTATACCAATGATGGACGATGGGATTGGCATCCGAGGATTGAGTTTTGAATCGTCTGCGCATTTACTGATTCACCACCCACGTTGTACGCAGCCTGATAATAGATTTGGGTCAAATGCTCAGGCACGTTCGGTTATAAGTAGAGATCAGCTTAGGCTGTCGGATGTACCTTCAGAATCATGTCAGTGCTCTTCATGCGTTTATCGTGTATCCCGTAGGCCAAAAAAGCCTGTACATCACAAGGCAGTATATGTTAGATTTCTGAAGTTAACACAGCAAAAGGTAATTAATATGCGCTTTGAGTCTAGAGCAATACATGCATGACTAAAGCATTGTGGATGTTGATCCAAAAGCAGAGCTGCTCCTCGTGTGTCATCTTTGTTGGATCAATTTTTTCGAGCCGCTGTATCAAGGACCTGGATACAGTAGAAATAACTTTTCATGTTAGTGATTGAAGCCTGCATCTTTTGTAAGTTCAAATCCAGTACAGAAAACTCACTATTCCTCTTGTTCTTTGTTCCTTACCTGATAGTCTCCAGCATTTTTGAGGCATATTCGAACTTGGTGGTATCTATATGTATCCTTGGAACAATTATCATGCCTATATTTTGTTCACTATTCTCTTTTTGGTATCCATATTGGCTAGGGCTTGTGGTGGCATCGAAGTTATACCGAGGGCTCCAGCTATCGTTACGACGCCTTGGAGAGAAGGTACTTGAAGATGAAACAGAAGGACTACGTGAAGTCACAGAGTCTGCATCTTGAGACGGCGTGCTTGCAAGCTTGCAGTAGACAGAAGCAATGCAGCTCAGGATGTCCTCCGACAGTTTGCAAGATATCTTAGGCACATAGTCAGAAATGGAAGCACTCAAGAAGTTCACTAGGCTAGAATGCTTTGAAACTGATCTTGATACCTCCTGTAAGAAAGATACCAAAGTTGAGACAGATGCTTCCAGTTAGGAACAGCTATGTTGCTAGGATGAGTATACAGAAAGACTGGTGAAAAAGGTAGGGTAGTCCATACGCTTTTAGAATCTGAGACAGTTGGCAAGTTGAAGGCTGCAGAGTGCTTGATATCTCTTAAACGGAGCGCACCCTCATCGATATTTCTACTTGTTTCTTGATCCACCTGCTTGTGGCATTAATCTTAGCATATTGGGCTTCATAATGTTGGCATGGCTGATAGTTACTCATATATATATTTAGCATCCTGAGTTATGTACCTGGCTAACACTGCAGGAATCGGATAACTGCTGATCAAATGCTCTTCTATAGAGGGTCAGCAGATGCAGTTCCTTGCGGATGACCTCCTGCTCGAGGGCTGCGATCTCCCCAGCTAAATCTGCGATGGACTGCAGAACTGCAAGGTCACGGCTAAGAACACAGGTATAATTGATGGTGCAGATGAACATATGCATGAATACCACTATTCTTACTTTTCAGTTCAGTATGCAAAATTCCGTCAAAAAAAGTTCAGTATTCAATACAAATTATTTATGCTGGACTATTATTCTTCTGTGATAAGCGGTGTGCTACATTCTTTTAAAAAACGAGTGTGTACGTACTACCTTGGTTAGACTACTCATGGAAAAAAACTAATCCAGAATAAAAGCATGGCATAAATATAAGAGACACGTATCAGCATGATTTTGCCTGTTTGAAACAATCTGCGAGGATTTGCAGCATACCTTTGAACTAGCCTTATGAGTTCTGTCCGCTGTTTTCCTGGAGTGATGGCCAGACAAATGCTCAGGCAAGTTAAGTGAGTGCCTTCTGTTGAGCATTTGGTCTCGTTTGGCGGTCTGCATTGTGTGACAAAACCAGTCTAGTAATTAGATTGTGTAACCATCACTGACCACTGAAGCAATTCAAGCTTTTAAGCTGAACGGGAAACAGAGTGTAAAATATTGTAGTTTTTGCAAGATAAATCCAGTTTACTCACAGGCTTGCAGTAAGAGAATCGCGGCGACATGTCCACCGCACCCTGCTGTGTCTTCAGCATGCTAAGATTGCACATAAGAAAAATATCTGATCAGATTCCATGCCAGAATGCTCTACTATAAAAACATTGCACGGCGAATTATTCTCCCAAAATTTGGCCGAAACTATTCTTACAATCATGCGTCATAAAACCCATATAGTTGAAGGAGGACTTGCACAGTGTATGTGAGTCAAGCAGCTTTTGTAGAACATGAAGTCTGAAGGCCCATGCACAGCGGCACCGTACACGCGGCGTAAAGGCACTGAATGTGAGATGACAAAGACGGTTGGCGTGTACTGTTACAGTGCCCGATAATAAGTTTGCTCGGGCTAGAACAGTGCAACAGCGTAAATGTTCTGTACGCACGCAGAGAGGGACGATGAACTGGACGCGCGCGCGCCGTGCTTGGCGCGCTACGGGCTGGATACTAGACTAGACCGGAGTTGGTTGTCACTACGCAGTGTTTTATGTTCCGGCTGTCGGAGGCTCATCGGCGCTGCTTCAGCCATCTAGTATGAATTACTGCTGAATACTAGCAACTCTTAACGGAAGTTTGAGAAGAAGAAAATGTACTCTAATTCAGATTCCAGGGTACTCTGAGACCAGTACTGACCTCTGCGAGTAGCGGTGCTGGATGTTGCCGGAGGAGCAGGTGGACCTGGGCGTGCCGGCGCAGGACGCCGTCTCCGAGCGCGCCCCTGACCTCCAGGCCCTCTCCATGGCCGCCCAAGCTCCGGCGCCTTCCATGCGAAGCAGCACCCGCGACCCGCGGGTCAGCTCCTCAAAATGATCCCGGATGCACGTGAGCAGCAGGGATCCCTCGCCTCGAGCGAGCTGCTACGGCGGTGGTAGCTAGCAGGGTGAGCTGCCCATGAGTGGAGCGAGAAAGGCGCCGCTCGTGGCTCCGTGATCTCCGGCCGGTGGTGGCTCGCTGTCGAAAAGGAAGCCGCTTGCTGGGTCACGCGGGAAGAAGTGCCAGCTGAAGCTTTGCTGGGTATTGACGGCACGAAGAAGGCGCGGCGGGGAAGAATGGCGGAGAAGCAGAGAAGGCTACGGATCACGGAGAAGATGAGTAGCCAACTAATCCTGGCGTGCCGACGGTACTAGTAGTGGTAAGCGGAGAAAGCCCACGAGGCTAGGAATGCTGATAGGAAAAGGCTATGAACGACGGAATGTGGTGAAGGAAAAGACTGCCAGAAAAGGCAGCGGGGAGAAGGAGAAAGGAAGCTCGGAGAATCGAACAATGGCATCAATCTGTCTGTCCGTGCCACAGTTGCTAATTCTTTAGCTAAAGCGTGAGGGAAAGGCTAGATTAGAGCGTAGCCGTCTTGGACAGCTCGGTGAGTAGAGAGGAAGCCAGGAAGGGGGAGGAGCACCAAAGCCCCTCCCTGTACTAATAATAAAGGGTTTGATGGAGAAGATACTACTACGAGAATGAGTGGAGCGATTAATTTGGTGGGGTGGCGGGCAGGTGAGAGCTAGCGAGGTGATTTGGTTCATGTTCTTTGGTTTTTCCTGCGCAGATGTAGCTAGATCGGACCAAAGCTAGCCCACTGCCACTGATCAAAAACCCTTTTCACCAACTTTTGCTTATTTTTTCCCCGTGGTTGTTAATCGTTATCTACGGACAGACATGTTCTCCGATCTCCAGTTTTCTTTACGTAGAGGAGCAGAACTAGATTCCTCGACGGATAGAATAAACTTCTTCTTCTTGCCTTTAGGTGGACGAGATGTAAGATTCGTTGATGCTAGTGCACGACGGGGAGGCCGCTGCATGCACCTTTCTGTGCAACGGAAGCGAAACGGCTGGTGTTGCGTTGAGTTGAGTTGAGCGAGCTCTGCCTGATGTACCGACCTTCACTCATTCACGGTCAACCCGATTCACCTGGCGCTGGCGCTGGCGGTGCCTTGTACTGTACCGGTTCATCCATGCATTCCAACCAAGATGGCGCACCACGACACCCCGTGACTCGTATCTTTCGTTCCGCCGTACGTCCTTGTCAGTTGTCACGGTGCCAGTTCCTTGCTCCGTGCCAAGACGGCGGCAGGGATTGTTCGTGGCGACCGGCGGTGCGTCACTGTCTAGATTCCGATGTGACCACAAGCCATGGCGACTATGCGATCTGGTCGCGCCGGCACCCGTGCTCTGCTGCGTTCGCGTCTGCGTGTGGCGGTGCCGATGATGAGACGCGACGGGGACAGGCGGAGATACGACGTCCCGGAGCCTCTCGAGGCCACCGGATCCTCACAGAGTCGGAGCTTAGAGCATCTCCACTCGTTTGGTCTTCCTACACCGAAATCTAGGGTTAATTTCGTCTGGATTGGACGAAAAAATGGCGTGGGAGGACCAGTTCCCAGCCGCGATCTCAGACGAAGACGGCGATTTAATTTTGAAAAACGAAAACTTGACGAAATACGGCTAAAAACGATTGAATTTAGACTAACATTAATGATATTTACTATATAGAGGGCGGAGTTTATACATAGAGGCCGAATTCGAATATATTTCAAATTCGGCCAGGGGAATACAACTTTAAATATTAAAACACGACGCTCTACACGCCGAAATGGCGGTAGAACACCGTGTAGTCCTTGTTGTCGTCGCCGCCATCATCGTCGGAGCCGTCGTCGTCATGCGGCGGCGGCGCCGCCGCCTGGTTGCTGCCTTGGCCGGGGTCTCCCCACCGGCCACTATTGCAAGGCGGGGACGGCGAGGGCTTGTACCACTCGTCGTCGGACTCCTCGAGGTCGATGACGGGGACGGGGACACCGGATGGAGGAGTCGCGGGCCGGCGGTAGCGAGCGGCCTGCTCGAGGAGCCGAGCCTGCCGCTCCGCCTCCTCCTTCTCCTACTGCTCAGGCCTGGTCGAGGGGCATGGCGTTCTCGGCGGGGACGAGGTCCTGGAGGGACCTCGCCATGACAACCTCGAGGATTGCGGTTTCCTCTGCGTCGTGGACCTCCTCCTTCACCGGCTCCTCGAGCAGGCCGCTCGCTTCGTCGGAGGTGGCTGGTTCGCGCTTGAGGCGAACCAGGCGAAGGTGGCCGCGTGGCGTCGACGACTCGCGGATGACGATCCCGCCGCCGCTGCGATCACAGTTGCGGGACGGGGAAAGAGGCTCCCGTTTCACCGGCGCCAAGGTTGGCGCCGACCTGGAGCTCGGCGTCGACTTCGACGCCAATCCGGACGACGAGGAGCTGGCAGCCATGCGCCGTGCCTGCCAGCTGCCCCGGCGGCGGCTGGCCGATGCCCTCGACGGCAGCGGCATTGTCAGAACAGGCGCGTTGCCGCCCTCGATGTGCTCGATGACGGCGTCGAGCGTCCGGCCCGACGCGCTCCACCAACGCTTGCGTCCGGCGGTGTTGTTGCGCGGAGGCGGCGGCGGCGGGCCGTCGTAGGAGGCGAGCTCCGGTCCCACCACCGCAGGAAGTAGGAGTTCCACGCTGTGTAGTTGTCGGGGTGGTAGCCCGCCTGGTGGAGGAGGTGGCCCTCCCACGCGTGGAGCGACCGGCGGGGGAAGGCGTTGTTGGCCGCGCCGTCCTGCTCGTTGAACGCCATGGATCTCGGCGTGGGAGCAGTGGCGGATAGGGTTTGTCTCTGGCTGGGGTTTCGTCGGTGCTACGCGTCGCGGCGAGTTATGTAGGCGGGGCTGGACTCGGCGATTAAATGCCGCGTGGATGCTACGCGTCCGCGGCGAGCTGACCGGCGGCAGCCTTTACTGCGCGCGAAAGACGATGCGTGTGCCGCTGACTGGCCGGGTCCATCTCTGCGGCGAAGCCGAAGCGAAAGCGCGGGAGAGAATTCTCGGTGTTTCGCGCTTTCGCTTCGTCCGGAGTCCCAGAGCGCGCCTCGGGGGACCGGGGATGGCGTGGGCTCGCCGGATGGATGAAGACCCAAATCCGGAGAAAAACGAGAAATCGGGGGCGCAACTGGGCCGAATTTCGCCTCCGGATGAGGAAAACAACGGTCGGAGGCCTCTTCGGGAAGACGAGTGGGGATGCTCTTAGAGCATCTCCACTCGTCCCCCCGAACAGGCCCCCGGCGAGCCATTTTTCCATCCGGACGGTGTAAATCGGCCCAGTCGCGCCCCCGGTTCCTCGTTTTCGTCCGGATTTGGCCCTTCATCCATCCGGCGAGCCCACGCCAACCCCGGTCCCCCGGGGCGCGCTCAGGGACTCGGACGAAAGATTTTGGCGCGAAACGTCGTGTGGACCCGCGTAGTCGGCGACAGGAAAACCAAATCCTGTCGATTTTCCCTCCAATTTGCTTGCATATCCCCATTCCCTCCAATTTGCTTGCATATCCCCATTCTCTCCCGCCGAATTTGTCCATTCTCCTCCTCGTCTTCTAGTTCCAGTTCCCGGCGTCGTCTTCTCGTCCACCACCGCTCTCCTCCTCGTCTTCTCGTCCACCACAATGCCGCCGAAGGCGACGACGAGGAAGCCGCGGGCGAAGAAGGAGCGGCCGCCGGGCATGACGAACGCCGAGTGGGTGGCGGACGAGAAACGACGCGAGGTGGAAACAAGCGGCAGGGCGGAGAGGGTGAAAAAAGCCGCCGCCAAGAGGGCGGCGGCCCAGGACGAACAAGCGAGGAAGATCAGCATGGCCATGAGCGGCGGCGGCGGCGCCATGTTCCCCGGCCAATGGCCGGCGCAAGGTACAACCAGTTCCCCGTCGTCCTTCTTGAAGGAGATATGCCCTAGAGGCAATAATAAAGTGGTTATTATTTATATCTTTATGTTTATGATAAATGTTTATATGTCATGCTATAATTGTATTAACCGAAACATTAGTACATGTGTGATATGTAGACAACAAAGAAGTCCCTAGTATGCCTCTTAACTAGCTTGTTGATTAATGGATGATTAGTTTCATAATCATGAACATTGGATGTTATTAATAACAAGGTTATATCATTGTATGAATGATGTAATGGACACACCCAATTAAGCGTAGCATAAGATCTCGTCATTAAGTTATTTGCTATAAGCTTTCGATACATAGTTACCTAGTCCTTATGACCATGAGATCATGTAAATCACTTATACCGGAAAGGTACTTTGATTACACCAAACGCCACTGCGTAAATGGGTGGTTATAAAGGTGGGATTAAGTATCGAGAAAGTATGAGTTGAGGCATATGGATCAACGAGTGGGATTTGTCCATCCCGATGACGGATAGATATACTCTGGGCCCTCTCGGTGGAATGTCGTCTAATGTCTTGCAAGCATATGAATGAGTTCATAAGAAACCACATACCACGGTACGAGTAAAGAGTACTTGTCAGGAAACGAGGTTGAACAAGGTATAGAGTGATACCGAAGATCAAACCTCGGACAAAGTAAAATATCGCGTGACAAAGGGAATTGGTATTGTATGTGAATGGTTCATTCGATCACTAAAGTCATCGTTGAATATGTGGGAGCCATTATGGATCTCTAGATCCCGCTATTGGTTATTGGTCGGAGTAAGTACTCAACCATGTCCGCATAGTTCACGAACCGTAGGGTGACACACTTAAAGTTGGATGTTGAAATGGTAGAACTTGAATATGGAATGGAGTTCGAATATTTGTTCGGAGTCCCGGATGAGATCCCGGACATCACGAGGAGTTCCGGAATGGTACGGAGAATAAGATTCATATATAGGATGTCATTTTATGTGAATTAAAATGATGCGGAAGGTTCTATGGAAGGTTCTAGAAGGTTTTAGAAAAGTCCGGAAGAAACCACCAAGGAAGGTGGAGTCCCGGTGGGACTCCACCTCCATGGCCGGCCAACCCTAGTGGGGGAGGAGTCCCAAGTGGACTCCCCTTAGGGGGCCGGCCACCCCCATATGGAAGGGGGGAATCCCACCCCAAGTGGGATTCCCACCCTAGGTAGGTTTCCTTTTCATATGGAAGGTTTTGGTTTCGGGTCTTATTCGAAGACTTGGAGACCAACACTTGGGGTTCCACCTATATAATGAGGGGCCAAGGGAGGGGCCGGCCACCCCAAGACCACAAGCTGGCCGCCCCATTGAAGTGACCGGCCACCCCCTCCCAAACCCTAGCCGCCCCCTCTCCTCCATATCTCCCACGTAGCTTTAGCGAAGCTCCGCCGGAGTTCTCCACCGCCACCGACACCACGCCGTCGTGCTGTCGGATTCAAGAGGAGCTACTACTTCCGCTGCCCGCTGGAACGGGAGGTGGACGTCGTCTTCATCAACAACCGAACGTGTGACCGAGTACGGAGGTGCTGCCCGTTCGTGGCGCCGTAAGCGATCGTGATCAAGATCTTCTATGCGCTTTTGCAAGCGGCAAGTGAACGTCTACCGCAGCAACAAGAGCCTCATCTTGTAGGCTTTGGAATCTCTTCAAGGGTGAGACTCGATACCCCCTCGTTGCTACCGTCTTCTAGATTGCATCTTGGCTTGGATTGCGTGTTCGCGGTAGGAAATTTTTTGTTTTCTATGCAACGTTATCCTACAGTGGTATCAGAGCCGTGTCTATGCATAGATGGTTGCACGGGTAGAACACAATGGTTTGTGGGCATTGATGCTCTTGTTATCTTTAGTTTGAGTACTTTGCATCTTCGTGGCATAGTGGGATGAAGCGGCTCGGACTAACTTTACATGACCGCGTTCATGAGACTTGTTCCTCGTTCGACATGCAACTTGTATTGCATAAGAGGCTTTGCGGGTGTCCGTCTCTCCTACTATAGTGAAGATTCAATTTACTCTTCTATTGAAAACATTAGTATCAACGTTGTGGTTCATGTTCGTAGGTAGATTAGATCTCTCTCAAAAACCCTAAACCACGTAAAATATGCAAACCAAATTAGAGACGTCTAACTTGTTTTTGCAGGGTTTGGTGATGTGATATGGCCATAATGTGATGATGAATATGTATGAGATGATCATTATTGTATTGTGGCAACCGGCAGGAGCCTTATGGTTGTCTTTAAATTTCATGTTGAGTAGTATTTCAAAGTAGTTGTAATAGTTGCTACATGGAGGACAATCATGAAGACGGCGCCATTGACCTTGACGCTACGCCGACGATGATGGAGATCATGCCCGAAGATGATGGAGATCATGTCCGTGCTTTGGAGATGAAGATCAAAGGCGCAAAGACAAAAGGGCCATATCATATCACATATGAACAGCATGTGATGTTAATCCTTTTATGCATCTTATTTTGCTTAGATCGCGACGGTAGCATTATAAGATGATCCCTCACTAAAATCTCAAGATAATGAAGTGTTCATCCTTAGTAGCACCGTTGCCAAGACTTGTCGTTTCGAAGCATCTCGTGATGATCGGGTGTGATAGAATCAACAAGTGCATACAACGGGTGCAAGACAGTTTTGCACATGCGGATATGATACGTCTCCGACGTATCGATAATTTCTTATGTTCCATGCCACATTATTGATGTTATCTACATGTTTTATGCACACTTTATGTCATATTCGTGCATTTTCTGGAACTAACCTATTAACAAGATGCCGAAGTGCCGGTTCCTGTTTTCTCGCTGTTTTTGGTTTCAGAAATCCTAGTAACGAAATATTCTCGGAATCGGACGAAATCAACGCCCAAGTTCCTATTTTCATCGGAAGCATCCGGAACACCCGGGAAGGACCGCAGGGGGGCACTCGGGCCCCCAGACCATAGGCCGGCGCGGCCCAGGCCCTGGCCACGCCGCCCTATGGTGTCGTCGCCCCTTCGACCCTCCTGCGCCGCCTCTTCGCCTATTTAAAGCCCCTGGATCGAAAACCCTGAGACGCTGGGCGAAAACCACAGAAACCTTCCAGAGCCGCCGCCATCGCGACGCCAAGATCTGGGGGACAGGAGTCTCTGTTCCGGCACGCTGCCGGAGCGGGGAAGTGCCCCCGGAAGGCTTCTCCATCGACACCGCTGCCATCTCCACCGTCATCTTCATCACCGCTGTTGCTCCCATGAGGAGGGAGTAGTTCTCCATCGAGGCTCGGGGCTGTACCGGTAGCTATGTGGTTCATCTCTCCCATGTACCTCAATACAATAATCTCATGAGCTGCTTTACATGATTGAGATTCATATGAGTTTGTATCACAATTTATCTATGTGCTACTCTAGCAATGTTATTAAAGTAGTTTTATTCCTCCTGCACGTGTGTAAAGGTGATAGTGTGTGCACCGTGTTAGTACTTGGTTTATGCTATGATCATGATCTCTTGTAGATTGCGAAGTTAACTATTGCTATGATAATATTGATGTGATCTATTCCTCCTACATATGCATGAAGGTGACGAGTGTGCATGCTATGTTAGTACTTGGTTTAGTCTTTTGATCTATCTTACACTATAAGGTTACCGGAATATGAACATAATTGTGGAGCTTGTTAACTCCGGCATTGAGGGTTCGTGTAATCCTACGCAATGTGTTCATCATCCAACAAGAGTGTAGAGTATGCATTTATCCGTTCCGTTATGTGATCAATGTTGAGAGTGTCCACTAGTGAAAGTGTAATCCCTAGGCCTTGTTCCTAAATATCGCTATCGCTCGCTTGTTTACTCGTTTTACTCGCGTTACTACTGCCGCAATACTACCACCATCAACTACACGCCAGACAAGCTATTTTCTGGCACCGTTGCTACTGCTCATACTTATTTATACCACCTGTATTTCACTATCTCTTCGCCGAACTAGTGCACCTATTTGGTGTGTTGGGGACACAAGAGACTTCTTGCTTTGTGGTTGCAGGGTTGCATGAGAGGGATATCTTTGACCTCTTCCTCCCCGAGTTCGATAAACCTTGGGTGATCCACTTAAGGGAAAACTTGTCGCTGTTCTACAAACCTCTCGCTCTTGGAGGCCCAACACCTGTCTACGAGGAAAGGAGGGGGAACGTAGACATCAAGCTATTTTCCGGCGCCGTTGTCGGGGAGGAAAGGTAAAAGGTACTCACACTCCGGATCTCGGCTACTAAGCTATTTCCTGCGACTTGTAAGTACTCGAAGCTATTTCCTTTAGATCCCGCAATTGCATCTTTTTGTTTCTTGTTTACACTAGTTTGGCATAATGGACAAGAATGATCTTCTTATTCTATTTCCTGATTTAAAACATGGATTGTTTGATGCGAAAATTAAAAAACCTATGGAATCTTATTTGCATGCTGGTAGTAATATTAGTATGAACGCTTTGAACACCATTGTTGCTAATGATATGGAAAATTCTAAGCTTGGGGAAGCTGGCTTTGATGAGCATGATATTTTTAGTCCCCCAAGCATTGAGGAGAAAATTTACTTTGATGATACTTTGCCTCCTATTTATGATGATTATAATGATAGTAGTCTTTTGTTACCACCTGTTATGGAGGATAAATTTGATTATGATTACAATGTGCCTCCTATATTTGATAGCTACTTTGTTGAATTTGCTCCCACTACAACTAATAAAATTGATTATGCTTATGTGGAGAGTAATAATTTTGTGCATGAGACTCATGATAAGAATGCTTTATGTGATAGTTACATTGTTGAGTTTGCTCATGTTGCTACTGAAAGTTATTATGAGAGAGGAAAATATGGTTGTAGAAATTTTCATGTTACTAAAATGCCTCTCTATGTGCTTAAATTTTTGAAGCTACACTTGTTTTATCTTCCTATGCTTGTTACTTTGCTCTTCATGAACTTGTTTATTTACAAGATTCCTCTTCATAGGAAGCATGTTAGACTTAAATGTGTTTTGTATTTGCCTCTTGATGCTCTCTTTTGCTTCAAATACTATTTCTTGCGAGTGCATCATTAAAACTGCTGAACCCATCTTAATGGCTATAAAGAAAGAACTTCTTGGGAGATAACCCATGTGTTATTTTGCTACAGTACTTTGTTTTATATTTGTGTCTTGGAAGTTGTTTACTACTGTAGCAACCTCTCCTTATCTTAGTTTTGTGTTTTGTTGTGCCAAGTTAAGCCGTTGATAGAAAAGTAAGTACTAGATTTGGATTACTGCGCAGTTCCAGATTTCTTTGCTGTCACGAATCTGGGTCCACCTCCCTGTAGGTAGCTCAGAAAATTAAGCCAATTTACGTGCATGATCCTCAGATATGTACGCAACTTTCATTCAATTTGAGCATTTTCATTTGAGCAAGTCTGGTGCCATTTTAAAATTCGTCAATACGAACTGTTCTATTTTGACAGATTCTGCCTTTTATTTCGCATTGCCTCTTTTGCTATGTTGGATGAATTTATTTGATCCACTAATGTCCAGTAGCATTATGCAATATCCAGAAGTGTTAAGAATGATTGTGTCACCTCTGAATATGTTAATTTTTATTGTGCACTAACCCTCTAATGAGTTGTTTCGAGTTTGGTGTGGAGGAAGTTTTCAAGGATCAAGAGAGGAGTATGATGCAACATGATCAAGGAGAGTGAAAGCTCTAAGCTTGGGGATGCCCCGGTGGTTCACCCCTGCATATTCTAAGAAGACTCAAGCATCTAAGCTTGGGGATGCCCAAGGCATCCCCTTCTTCATCGACAACATTATCGGGTTCCTCCCTGAAACTATATTTTTATTCCATCACATCTTATGTGCTTTTTCTTGGAGCGTCGGTTTGTTTTTGTTTTTGTTTTGTTTGAATAAAATGGATCCTAGCATTCACTTTATGAGAGAGAGACACGCTCCGCTGTTGCATATGAACACATGTGTTCTTAGCTTTTAGTATTCATGGCGAAGTTTCTTCTTCGTTAAATTGTTATATGGTTGGAATTGGAAAATGATACATGTAGTAATTGCTATAAATGTCTTGGGTAATGTGATACTTGGCAATTGTTGTGCTCATGATTAAGCTCTTGCATCATATGCTTTGCACCCATTAATGAAGAAATACATAGAGCATGCTAAAATTTGGTTTGCATATTTGGTTTCTCTAAGGTCTAGATAATTTCTAGTATTGAGTTTGAACAACAAGAAAGACGGTGTAGAGTCTTATAATGTTTTCAATATGTCTTTTATGTGAGTTTTGCTGCATCGGTTCATCCTTGTGTTTGTTTCAAATAAGCCTTGCTAGCCTAAACCTTGTATCGAGAGGGAATACTTCTCATGCATCCAAAATACTTGAGCCAACCACTATGCCATTTGTGTCCACTATACCTACCTACTACATGGTATTTTCCGCCATTCCAAAGTAAATTGCTTGAGTGCTACCTTTAAAATTCCATCATTCACCTTTGCAATATATAGCTCATGGGACAAATAGCTTAAAAACTATTGTGGTATTGAATATGTAATTATGCACTTTATCTCTTATTAAGTTGCTTGTTGTGCGATAACCATGTTTACCGGGGACGCCATCAACTACTCTTTGTTGAATTTCATGTGAGTTGCTATGCATGTCCGTCTTGTCCGAAGTAAGAGAGATCTACCACCTTATGGTTAAGCATGCATATTGTTAGAGAAGAACATTGGGCCGCTAACTAAAGCCATGATCCATGGTGGAAGTTTCAGTTTTGGACATATATCCTCAATCTCAAATGAGAAAATTATTAATTGTTGTTACATGCTTATGCATAAAAGAGGAGTCCATTATCTCGTTGTCTATGTTGTCCCGGTATGGATGTCTAAGTTGAGAATAATCAATAGCGAGAAATCCAATGCGAGCTTTCTCCTTAGACCTTTGTACGAACTGACGTAGAGGTACCCCTTTGTGACACTTGGTTAAAACATGTGCATTGTGATGATCCGGTAGTCCAAGCTAATTAGGACAAGGTGCGGGCACTATTAGTATACTATGCATGAGGCTTGCAACTTATAAGATATAATTTACATGATACATATGCTTTATTACTACCGTTGACAAAATTGTTTCATGTTTTCAAAATCAAAGCTCTAGCACAAATATAGCAATCGATGCTTTTCCTCTATGGAGGACAATTCTTTTACTTTCAATGTTGAGTCAGTTCACCTATTTCTCTCCACCTCAAGAAGCAAACACTTGTGTGAACTGTGCATTGATTCCTACATATTTGCTTATTGCACTTATTATATTACTCTATGTTGACAATATCCATGAGATATACATGTTACAAGTTGAAAGCAACCGCTGAAACTTAATCTTCTTTTGTGTTGCTTCAATACCTTTACTTTGATTTATTGCTTTATGAGTTAACTCTTATGCAAGACTTATTGATGCTTGTCTCGAAGTACTATTCATGAAAAGTCTTTGCTTTATGATTCAGCTTGTTTACTCATGTCATTACCATTGTCTTGGATTGCTGCATTCATTACATATGCTTTACAAATAGTATGATCAAGGTTATGATGGCATGTCACTCCGTAAATTATCTTTGTTATCGTTTTACCTCGCTCGGGACGAGCAGTAACTAAGCTTGGGGATGCTGATACGTCTCCGACGTATCGATAATTTCTTATGTTCCATGCCACATTATTGATGTTATCTACATGTTTTATGCACACTTTATGTCATATTCGTGCATTTTCCGGAACTAACCTATTAACAAGATGCCGAAGTGCCAGCTCTCGTTTTCTCGTTTTTGGTTTCAGAAATCCTAGTAACGAAATATTCTCGAATCGGACGAAATCAACGCCCAAGTTCCTATTTTCATCGGAAGCATCCAGAACACCCGGGAAGGACCGGAGGGGGGCACCGGGCCCCCGCACCATAGGCCGGCGCGGCCCAGGCCCCGGCCGCGCCGCCCTATGGTGTCGTCGCCCCTTCGACCCTCCCGCGCCACCTCTTCGCCTATTTAAAGCCCCCGGATCGAAAACCCCGAGACACCGGGCGAAAACCACGTAAACCTTCCGAGCCGCCGCCATCGCGACGCCAAGATCCGGGGGACAGGAGTCTCTGCTCCGGCACGCCGCCGGAGCGGGGAAGTGCCCCCGGAAGGCTTCTCCATCGACACCGCTGCCATCTCCACCGCCATGTTCATCACCGCCGTTGCTCCCATGAGGAGGGAGTAGTTCTCCATCGAGGCTCGGGGCCGTACCGGTAGCTATGTGGTTCATCTCTCCCATGTACCTCAATACAATAATCTCATGAGCTGCTTTACATGATTGAGATTCAAATGAGTTTGTATCACAATTTATCTATGTGCTACTCTAGCAATGTTATTAAAGTAGTTTTATTCCTCCTGCACGTGTGTAAAGGTGATAGTGTGTGCACCGTGTTAGTACTTGGTTTATGCTATGATCATGATCTCTTGTAGATTGCGAAGTTAACTATTGCTATGATAATATTGATGTGATCTATTCCTCCTACATATGCATGAAGGTGACAGTGTGCATGCTATGTTAGTACTTGGTTTAGTCTTTTGATCTATCTTACACTATAAGGTTACCAGAATATGAACATAATTGTGGAGCTTGTTAACTCCGGCATTGATGGTTCGTGTAATCCTACGCAATGTGTTCATCATCCAACAAGAGTGTAGAGTATGCATTTATCTGTTCTGTTATGTGATCAATGTTGAGAGTGTCCACTAGTGAAAGTGTAATCCCTAGGCCTTGTTCCTAAATATCGCTATCGCCGCTTGTTTACTCGTTTTATCACGTTACTATCGTCTGCAATACTACCACCATCAACTACACGCCAGCAAGCTATTTTCTCGGCACCGTTGCTACCGCTCATACTTATTTATACCACCTGTATTTCACTATCTCTTCGCCGAACTAGTGCACCTATTTGGTGTGTTGGGGACACAAGAGACTTCTTGCTTTGTGGTTGCAGGGTTGCATGAGAGGGATATCTTTGACCTCTTCCTCCTTGGGTGATCCACTTAAGGGAAAACTTGCTGCTGTTCTACAAACCTCTGCTCTTGGAGGCCCAACACTGTCTACAGGAAAGGAGGGGGAACGTAGACATCAGGATACTAAGGTGGCCTTGACGAGCCTAGCATGTACAGACATGGTCTCGGAACACGTGATACCGAAAGGTAGAGCATGAATCATATGGTTGATATGATGAACATTTTGAGTGTTCGCCATTGAAATCACACCTTGTCTCGTGATGATCGGACATAGGTGCGGTGGATTTGGTTCGTGTGATCACTAAGACAATGCGAGGGATATTGTTTTGAGTGGGAGTTCACCTAGATTTTTAATTATGTTGAATTAAAATTTGAACTCAATTTGTCATAAACTTAGTCTAAACTTTTGCAAATATATGTTGTAGAGATGGCGTCCCCAATCAATTTTAACCCGTTCCTAGAGAAAGAAAAACTTAAGAGCAACGGTAGCAACTTTACCGACTGGTTCCGTCATGTGAGGATCTTCCTCTCTGGCGGAAATCTGCAATATGTGCTTGATGCACCGCTAGGTGACCCTCTGTAATATCCCAGGTTTAGAGGCTATAAAATGAGAGAACACCAAAGTGTGCATTGCATTCATGCATGGAAAATCCGGGGAATTTTCGCGCTTTCAAATAAAACTTACCACGATGACTCGAAGTTTCACTTGACTTGCTGGAACCGAAGTAGATCATCAAGTCAAGCGCTATAAACTTCACTCGTGATCTTTGTTAAAACCTTGTTTTGGGTAGAGATGATTTGATCTATGGATTAGGTCAAATGGAATTATATTTACAACAACACATTCTTTAAGAATCAAACCCTAACTTATTAACACTTAAAAGTTAGCAACTACCTTTGTGTGAAAATTAATTCACTTCTAAACTTATTACCAAATAAGGTAAACCACAGGGTCTAAAGTGCATAAAAGCCACACATTCTTATTTAAATCATAACTTATTAAGTATATGGAATATCATAAAACTAAATCCATTTACATTACGATTTATAGTTCAAACTATTTGAATCAAACTGACTATGAGTATTTTGAAACTCATATGATCATGCCTTGGTGAAATCAAACACCAACTATCCAAATTTGAGGAATAACCTTCAACCTTGATCTTTTGATCAATATTATAATATAAATCCAATCAAATATGATATAGTGACTCATCCATAATAATAAAACTATCCACAAGATATCTAGTAGCAAATGCCACTTGGCTATCCAAAAATAAATCATATGAGAGGATAATCTCTATGCCACATGGGATGAAAATATCTACATGACTTGCATTCCATGCTTTGCCACCTCATGCTCAAAGGATTGCTATGGATGAGGGCATGACAACCAAGCACCTTACTCATCAAACCAACACAAGAGTCACCACCTATGTGTCATGACACTAGAGCTTGCCCAAGCCTATAAATAGAGCCACACCCTTCATCCATTTGCTCATCAAGTACCATGATACATGGGAACAAACACATAGAGCCACTCCATATGAATTAGCTAGGATCAAGATGAAGAAGCTAGGAGGTGGAGGCATACCACAAGATGCAGGTTTATCAGATTTCCTAAAGAACAAGCTACAGAAGATACCAAGGTAGAATTCCTAGGGAAACCATATATTTAGAGGATCATATCATCATCTCTTGAGTAGGACCTTAGAATATTCCAAGACATTTAGAAGTGAGAGAAGTTATAATACTAATCATAGCCATGCCATAAAAGAATATTAGAGTAGTACTAATCCTAGATGTTCAAGTCAATATTTAATCTTGGAGGTGAGAACCCTATTTCAATCACAATACCTTAGAAAACCAATTCCATGATCATCACAACTTGGTATTAATTATAAACCCTAAGAATCTAGGATGAGTGTGATGAGAGGAATATTAAAAAGGGATTAGTGAGGAATGAGTGAATCTTGTCTAATGCATGATTATACCTTGTAAATATAGATGATAAGTTAAACACATATGATTAATAGATCTCATCTATCACATAAAATAATAAGTATATCACCAGTAGTTAACCCCAAACCAATCACTCATGCCTTGTATGGAGGAGTAATGTCATTAAACCTAAACCTTGTTTATCCAAACACTAGAGTAACCCTAGCTAGCCAATAAAACATAATCAAAGCTTATGTTCATATCCTAATTCTTGGTTGTGTATCAATTGGGTGATCACAACTAAAACCCTAGATCACCTTTGCATTTCAATCCAAGTATCACTTTGGATTATAAGTAAAACCCTGCCATGCCTCATGCCTATTTTATATTTCAATTAATGAAGCATCATCAAATTCTTAAACCCTAAGAACTATCATCCACATAAAATCATAACACCATTCCATTTCCTTTACCATTTGTTAAACCCTATCCATAATTGAACTATATGTGCATAATCACTATGGTTAAGCACTAGAAAAATAAAATGTGTTCACCATGCACATGTTCTAAACTTCAAATCATTTAAATAGATATGGTTCCTAAATTAAAAGGGAATTGAAATAAATAACTAAACCATTTATATTTTACTCAAGCCTCATAAGATATCAATTAAATCCTAAACTAAATATTTGTTTAAACAACAAGACAATGCAGTAACCACTATTATCAAGTGATACTGATATTCAAATGTTTTAGAACCTGCAAAGCAAAACCAGAATTCAAATTTGAATCCAAATAACAAATAGAAACCAGGAAATAAAAACAGAAAATTGAAAAGAAAACGAGAAAGAGAAAGAGAGGGAAACTTACCTGGACCGCAGCAGCCAAAGCCAACCCAGCAGCAGCCCACGTTGAAGCCCAGAAGCAGTCCAGCCCACGTCCAAATACCGTTTCGCTTGCTTTAAGAATCGTGCGTGGAGAAATGACTTCGCCGTCGTCGTCTCCGAGCTCGACAGCGCGGCGGAGCCAGTAGGCCACGATCTCATCGTCGATAAGCTTGCCCCGGACGTCGCCAGACCTCTCAGAACCGCGCCCAACTCGAATCGCGTCCGAGCTTATCCGCGGACGAGAAGATCTTTACCAAGCAGAAGTTTCCAGAGACCGCCACCTCCCGACCATGGCCGTCGCCGTGTCGAGGCCACAGGGCTTCCCTTGGCCTATAAATAGGTGGAGGGCATCGCCGTGCACGCCTTGATCGCCTCCACCACTTCAAACCTTCTCAGACACTCCCTATATCCCAAATTCGTCCACTCTCTCGTCGCCGGAGTCGAAGACGAAGCCGACGGAGGAGGCCACCCCAGCCTCCGGCGCGTGGTCCAGGAGGAGCGCCCGGACTCAAGGAGCATCCGGGAGGAGCCCAGCATCCGGGGAGCCGTGTGGAGGATCAATCTCGGCGTTCCCTTCGCAGGCACATCGCCGGGAAATCGCCAATCGCCGTCGTCTCCGTCGACCATCGCCGGAGCCGACCACACCTTGAGCTTCAGGGTGAGCATACGCATCTATAGAGCTAGATCTCACATGCTAGAACCTCCTGTAGCCTCTGATTCGATTTCCACCGGAGTAGCACCGCCGCGGGACATGGTTTCCGATGAAGCTCCGGTGACCATTAGCCCATTCCGCCACCACCATCGTGTTCCTCATGTCGTGGCGATTCTAGAGCACCTATCCGCGCATCCAGGGGATCTCTAAATCGCTAGCGCCGCCGTATACTGGTCGCCGACGTTTAGCCGCCGGCGAGGGTGACGTGTCTGGCGGGACCCTTTGGTTGCTTTGACTCGGTCAGCTGCCAACGAGGCAGGTGACCTGGACTTGGTCCCACCTGTCTGTGTCTAGGGGTAAAAGTGAACCGGTAGGTTTAGTATTTCCAATTAATTATAAATTCCAGAAAATCACTGAAACTTTGTAAAATCATATAAAATTCATTTCAACTCAGAAAAATATAAATAATATATCAAAATGCTCACAAAAATAAAATCTATTCAAATAAAATATAAAACAAAAATGTGTGACAAAATGAAAATCCATTTATTTTTAACTTCATTCATTATGCCTTTTCATTTATTTGAAGCTTAATTTGAATTCAATAATTAGTTAAGTTTCAAAATTAAATCTTAGCTATTCAGTAAGAAAATAAAATGTTAAGATTAATTTTCTTAATCATGTTTTCATTAACTTAAATATTAGTGGTAATCCATAAACCCTAATTTGAAAATTGTTATTTTCTATTTTCTTAAACAATTACAAATTCTTGTGAAAATTAATTAAATGTCAAACCATTACTGATTTTGTTTCAAAGCAATTAGTAACCACACCTATATTGCCAATTATAATTTTAGGAGTTATACCATAGCTTAGAAACCCTAGTTTCAATTTGAGTAAGACCTTGATCCCATTACTTCATGTGATCATCCTAAATTAGTGCAACCCTAAAACCCTAGGGGTTTATAACATGTGATCATGGGAGATTTAATTTACATGTAGAACCCTAATAAGCAACAATTGAATGCATGCTTATGATCCACTAGCATAAAACCAAGTCACATGAGACTATCATTTCATGTTCCTATTCTTAATTAAAACCTATATGATCCACTAATGTCACATAGGTATAAACCCTAGCTTGTTAATTAGAATAGTGCCATTGATCATTACTCCTATTCACCACCCCATTAGAATCAACCTCAACCATCATAATTTAGTAGAACTATAATAATAAACCTTAGTACCAACCTTGTGTAACAATTCATATCACATGCTCCTATTCAACTAAACCCTACTTAGGAAATGGTAAGCCGCCACCTAGTTTAGAAGTTATTAGAGGTTACTTAGTGAAGAAAATGTGAAACCATAGTAGACCCTAATAGCTAACTTATAGAACCATCTTGATAACCATCCTTTGATATGATGCTTAGGAGAAACCATAGTAATAAACCTACTAATACTTGCTACATGTAGATCACTTCTACTTAAGCACCAACTAGCCCTATTAGTAAACCCTAATAGCACTTAGCTCCTATTTAAAGTAGTTCTTGTTCTTATTAACCTGTTCTTCAAAAGTTATTCTTTTGTAGTACAAATGTTAATTAAACCATAGAAGTCCTAATTCCTATTTAAAGTACTTACTATTTCTAAATCAACATGTTCTTCAAAAGTTATTCTTTTGAAGTATAGTATAAATAATCATCAACCATGTTCTGTAGAACCTAAAATTGACAACTGTTCTTCATATATTATTCCACCACTATTCTTTATGTGTATGATTGTTATGATATCACTTGGATATGATGCTAATATAACCAAACCCTAATAAGAACCTTGTTTGAGAATCATTCTAAAAGTGCAACCAACCCTAAAGAAATCTTTACAACTCATACATCCTAAATCATCGAGGTTAGATTACGCTCGGGACGATTGCATCTCATACTATGCATTATAGCATCTTTGCCAGTTCTTTAAACATTGTCCTTACCGGACGATGATGGTATTTCAGCATTTGGAGTTCTCACGTATCGAAGCTTTTGCCCGCATAATCTTGCAGTCAAGAAAGGCAAGTTCATCGCTTGCTCATGTCATTTGATTATTTTTATCAAACTATATGCAAAGTACTATACTTATCACTCATGCATTGAAAAGCAAAGTATTATTTTACAATTATGAATATGACTATGTGGTGGGCAATGGAACCATGGTATGTGTTGATATGGTGGAGGTTCCATTGCAATGGGTTATATCACCCTAGGATTAATTACCAATGCCGTCCAGTGATTCTAGCGCCGTACATATCGCGTTATCCATAAGATCTATAATGGCTCTGGGGAAGTCAGCTGTATCTTTTCCCTTCTGCACGCCAACGGATTGGTAGAGCCGGCGGGGTGTTGGAGGCACTCGCCGTAGGTTGGGATGGCCTTTTAAATCCCCATCCATTAGTGATGATGGCTCTACGATCTATGAAGGATTGTCCAAAGTACACCATGAGTAAAGCCGTATTATCGGGGGAAGTCTACTGGAGGTGTGCGGGTGGACAAAAGGGTGGGTTTGCAGGGTCGCGGAGAAGGCAGTGATTGGCTTGGATCTTATACTGGGCCTCACACCAAAGGAAGTGTGGACGAGCTGAGGACATACTCTCAGCCGGCAACATGGTTAAGATCTCTTGTGGGGTAAAGTAACGCACCTCTGCAGAGGGTATCCGAATTGTGACTCGTCACTCCCTGTTCCGGGAAGGGAACTGCGAACGCGGCAGGAAAGGAACTCCACGAAGTTCTAGTCAACCTGTGAAGACTGACGGGCATAGTTTTCAGAATAAAATAAACCTTTTGAAGAAATGTTTATGAAAACTTGCATTGGCCTATGACTTTCTGGTCTATGGCTGTAGCTAGAGCATGATACACATATTTCCTAATATGAACTTGCTGAGTACGCTCGTACTCATTCTATCTCGTTTGAACCCCCTTCTTAGAGCAATGCACCGAAGGAGAAACTACCGTGGAACTCGAAGACAAAGGAGTCAACTGCAACAAGATAAAGAATCCAATCCAAGAAATCAATGGAGTCAACTTCTGCATCAGTTATAATGGAAACCTAGACTAGTAATAGAAGGGAATTTTTCCCTAATCCTAGCACCTAAGTAGCTAGATTTCTATAGCAAGCCAATTAGCTCTTAAGCTTGAGTTAGTAATAAGATAGACTACGAGTCATTCTCCTGGAGCTTTATTTGAAGTTTTACCTCACTGTAAAGTAGGAGGTTGTGTTGATCTTATGTAAACAGTTCGTGTGTACTTCTATAGACATACCTTGGACTCGCATATGTTTCTGTTGTACCACTCTGAGAGATGTAATATGAGTGGAACGGTGTTTCACTTGTGTTATGTCAACGACTTGTGTACTACACCATGCAGTGGTACGCTGGGTCATCACAGCTGGTATCAGAGCAAATGCTTTGACCCTAGGATTAAAACCCTTTAAAGGAGACCTATAGGTTTGGTAGTGTCTATAGGAAGTGTTGTAACTAAGCCAACTATTCTAAACCAACTATTCTTTTTGACTTGAGATGGGTATTCACTTGAGAATAATCCTGACACACTTGAGTCAATCTTTCTTATCTATTTTCTTAAGTAAAGTTAGTTAGTTATCTTGCTTCATTCCAAATAACTAGAACACCATTGGAGCTTAAGATAATGGGTGGTAGTAGACCACAGCTTGGTATACAAAACATGGTAGTCCAAAGAGAGGATACAACCATAAGGAAGATATCCTATTGGAAGAAGTATACCAATACAAGTATGGTTAAGTAAGAGTCATTTAAAATGTCAAATGACGGATGTTAAGTAAGGGAGATAAGTTATATAAGGTAGTATATGTCTATGATGAGTCAATCATAGGAGGTAAGGAAGAGTGATAGGAGTTACATGAGTCTACTTTCAATAATAAACTAGATACTCATATATGATTCACTTGAGAATCATGGTATGATGGAGTAGAACATCATAAGTACGATAACAAAAGGATGATAAGGAGTAGGATTTAGGGAATAGTTCGAAAGCTTAGGCCTTAAAATCCTGGAAACTGTGTCAAGAATGTTAGAATCATAGTCCTTAGTTTAAAGAAGGCTTATTGAGAGCATGTCACATAGAGAAATCCTAGAGTTATAGGTGGTATATTCTAAACAATCATGTGTTTAGAGTAGACATGTTAGAACTAATTGGATTATAGGAAGTAGTCCTCAATAGCACATATATATGGTAGCCTATTTTGTTAGTACTTCCAAAGAAAACTAGGTTAACTCCAACTATCCCAGGCCATTTTGTTCCAAGTTTGTCTCATTGCAAATGTGCAATTAAGATAAATGTTGAGACAAATAGTAGAAATTCACGTATTGTGCTAAGTATCACAACCTAAACCTATCTTATGTGGTGTTATATACTACACATCTGATCCTGATGTTTAGGGATGTCTTACCCAATTATTATATTCAGGCATATAAGGATGTGTATTATAAGCACAAAGTTGGATCTTCTTGGATTTTCTTGAATCTTCATTGATTGACTAGATCCATACATGAAGTTTGACTTTGATATGCAAATGCATGTTGCAATATCAAGCTCTTACTTGATGTTATAGGTCTAGAGGGTAAAGGTATTCGTGTGAGGAAGTGACGAATTCTGAAGATTGGAAGACAAGATGAAGGTTCACTTGAAGAAGGAAGTAAAATTTTTGGGAAGCAACCACAACAATCTGAAGGAAGGACCAATCCAAACTCATTTCTATCCTTAATCAAGGAGTACTTCAACATGGAAGTACCATGGAAGTGAGAAAAATAGTGAATATGGAGTAGTAGAAGTAGAGCTGTATTCATTATGGAAGAAGGGAATGCAAGTGAAGTCACTTAAAATACTATTCTCATAGTATCCACAAGTGGTTATCTTGCAAAACAAACCCTAGAAGAAGGAAAATAGACAAGTGAAGTCGCAGCTGGTATAATAAGACCGCAACTGATATAGGATAATCATGAAGAGAAAGAATGTAAAGTGAGGTATATCTTAACTAAAACTATGTAAGTAGCCACAGCTGGTAGGTAGATATTGACTAGAACCATAACATAGCCACAACTGGTATCCAATAAGCCACATCTGGTACTAGGTAGTCTGCAGCTGGTACCAGATAGCCCACAGCCTGAACATTTCTTTACCCTAAAAGAAAGGGGGATTCCGCAGCTAGTATTTCACAGCTGGTATCTCATAGTTGGTAAATATTTAGTCGGAGGATTCATAATGGATACCCACAACAGTGTGGATACACCACAAAGAAGCCTTCGTGAGACTCTAGAAAAGTATAAACCTAAACCAGACTTAAACCAACTACCTAACCTTGGAGTTTAATGATTAGAAGAAAGGAAGTTTGAAGATCATTAGTAAACTCCAAGGGGGAGAGGAAGGCTGAGGAGAAGTATTAAGATATTATTGGTAGTGTGATAAATGGAGAAAAAGGTCTGAACTGAAAGGAAGTCCGATCTTATTTTTATAAGATTGTTGGGAAGTACCCATATAAAAGTACTCTCAGGAGGATGTCAGACCAGAAGCCGAGGTTTATATCTCGAGGAAGTAAGGGTTAGACCTTAACTAGAGTGGGTAATTATAATTACTCGAAACCAAGAGAGCTCAAGTAAGTCTAAGATAATGAAGTTGAATGAAGAAGATGTCGAAGGACATGCAAAGCTTAAGAAGGCTTAAGACCGAAGGAGTTTGACCATACCAAAACTAATTATTATTAGAAAGATTCCTTTCATGGAATCTAAAGAAACCAAAAGGAAGATAACTAGCAGAAACTAGAAGCCATGATTGGATGGACTAAATGAGTTTAATCCATTCGTAGGAAGAAACCACTAGAACCATGCCTATTGTAAATACCTTACTAAGTACCATTACTTTCGTTATGGTAGTAAGGGACAACCATACCTTACCTTAAATAAATCTTTTAGAATTAAGGTTTGGACATCACAGCTGGTACACCATAGTGCCATATTACATCGCAGCTGGATTACCGCAGCTGGTAGAACCAAGCTTTGAGTACCCAAATAGGAAGATGTCACCACAGCCATTAGTAAAGTCCATTAACACAATAAGATGTCTTAATCCAAGAATCTTTGGATAGTAAGCCTATAAGCTTAGAGTGTTGGAAGAAATCATAGAATCGAAGAAAGTATCAGTGCCAGACATCAGAAGACTTTCGGAAGGATCTGGACAAAGGATATATTCAACTATATCTAGTGAGATCACCATGGAGTTGAAGGATGGTGATCTGTTCAAGACATTTCAACATTCCGAAACATGAGAGCGTTCGAACTTCGGGACGAAGTTCAGTTTAAGGGGGAGAGGCTGTAATATCCCAGGTTTAGAGGCTATAAAATGAGAGAACACCAAAGTGTGCATTGCATTCATGCATAGAAAATCCGGGGAATTTTCGCGCTTTCAAATAAAACTTACCACAATGAATCGAAGTTTCACTTGACTTGCTGGAACTGAAGTAGATCATCAAGTCAAGCGCTATAAACTTCACTGTGATCTTTGTTAAAACCTTGTTTTGGGTAGAGATGATTTGATCTATGGATTAGGTCAAATGGAATTATATTTACAACAACACATTCTTTAAGAATCAAACCCTAACTTATTAACACTTAAAAGTTAGCAACTACCTTTGTGTGAAAATTAATTCACTTCTAAACTTATTACCAAATAAGGTAAACCACAGTGGTCTAAAGTGCATAAAAGCCACACATTCTTATTTAAATCATAACTTATTAAGTATATGGAATATCATAAAACTAAATCCATTTACATTACGATTTATAGTTCAAACTGACTATGAGTATTTTGAAACTCATATGATCATGCCTTGGTGAAATCAAACACCAACTATCCAAATTTGAGGAATAACCTTCAACCTTGATCTTTTGATCAATATTATAATATAAATCCAATCAAATATGATATAGTGACTCATCCATAATAATAAAACTATCCACAAGATATCTAGTAGCAAATGCCACTTGGCTATCCAAAAATAAATCATATGAGAGGATAATCTCTATGCCACATGGGATGAAAATATCTACATGACTTGCATTCCAAGCTTTGCCACCTCATGCTCAAAGGATTGCTATGGATGAGGGCATGACAACCAAGCACCTTACTCATCAAACCAATACAAGAGTCACCATCTATGTGTCATGACACTAGAGCTTGCCCAAGCCTATAAATAGAGCCACACCCTTCATCCATTTGCTCATCAAGTACCATGATACATGGGAACAAACACATAGAGCCACTACATATGAATTAGCTAGGATCAAGATGAAGAAGCTAGGAGGTGGAGGCATACCACAAGATGCAGGTTTATCAGATTTCCTGAAGAACAAGCTACAGAAGATACCAAGGTAGAATTCCTAGGGAAACCATATATTTAGAGGATCATATCATCATCTCTTGAGTAGGACCTTAGAATATTCCAAGACATTTAGAAGTGAGAGAAGTTATAATACTAATCATAGCCATGCCATAAAAGAATATTAGAGTAGTACTAATCCTAGATGTTCAAGTCAATATTTAATCTTGGAGGTGAGAACCCTATTTCAATCACAATACCTTAGCAAACCAATTCCATGATCATCACAACTTGGTATTAATTATAAACCCTAAGAATCTAGGATGAGTGTGATGAGAGGAATATTAAAAAGGGATTAGTGAGGAATGAGTGAATCTTGTCTAATGCATGATTATACCTTGTAAATATAGATGATAAGTTAAACACATATGATTAATAGATCTCATCTATCACATAAAATAATAAGTATATCACCAGTAGTTAACCCCAAACCAATCATCATGCCTTGTATGGAGGAGTAATGTCATTAAACCTAAACCTTGTTTATCCAAACACTAGAGTAACCCTAGCTAGCCAATAAAACATAATCAAAGCTTATGTTCATATCCTAATTCTTGGTTGTGTATCAATTGGGTGATCACAACTAAAACCCTAGATCACCTTTGCATTTCAATCCAAGTATCACTTTGGATTATAAGTAAAACCCTGCCATGCCTCATGCCTATTTTATATTTCAATTAATGAAGCATCATCAAATTCTTAAACCCTAAGAACTATCATCCACATAAAATCATAACACCATTCCATTTCCTTTACCATTTGTTAAACCCTATCCATAATTGAACTATATGTGCATAATCACTATGGTTAAGCACTAGAAAAATAAAATGTGTTCACCATGCACATGTTCTAAACTTCAAATCATTTAAATAGATATGGTTCCTAAATTAAAAAGGGAATTGAAATAAATAACTAAACCATTTATATTTTACTCAAGCCTCATAAGATATCAATTAAATCCTAAACTAAATATTTGTTTAAACAACAAGACAATGCAGTAACCACTATTATCAAGTGATACTGATATTCAAATGTTTTAGAACCTGCAAAGCAAAACCAGAATTCAAATTTGAATCCAAATAACAAATAGAAACCAGGAAATAAAAACAGAAAATTGAAAAGAAAACAGAAAAGAGAAAGAGAGGGAAACTTACCTGGACCGCAGCAGCCAAAGCCAACCCAGCAGCAGCCCACGTTGAAGCCCAGAAGCAGTCCAGCCCACGTCCAAATACCATTTCGCTTGCTTTAAGAATCGTGCGTGGAGAAATGACTTCGCCGTCGTCGTCTCCGAGCTCGACAGCGCGGTGGAGCCGTAGGGCCACGATCTCATCGTCGATAAGCTTGCCCCGGACGTCGCCGGACCTCTCGAACCGCGCCCAACTCGAATCGCGTCCGAGCTTATCCGCGGACGAGAAGATCTTTACCAAGCGAAGTTTCCAGAGACCGCCACCTCCCGACCATGGCCGTCGCCGTGTCGAGGCCACAGGGCTTCCCTTGGCCTATAAATAGGTGGAGGGCATCGCCGTGCACGCCTTGATCGCCTCCACCACTTCAAACCTTCTCAGACACTCCCTATATCCCAAATTCGTCCACTCTCTGTCGCCGGAGTCGAAGACGAAGCCGACGGAGGAGGCCACCCCAGCCTCTGGCGCGTGGTCCAGGAGGAGCGCCTGGACTCAAGGAGCATCTGGGAGGAGCCCAGCATCCAGGGGAGCCGTGTGGAGGATCAATCTCGGCGTTCCCTTCTGCAGCACATCGCCGGGAAATCGCCAATCGCCGTCGTCTCTTTCGACCATCGCCGGAGCCGACCACACCTTGAGCTTCAGGGTGAGCATACGCATCTGTAGAGTTAGATCTCACATGCTAGAACCTCCTGTAGCCTCTGATTCGATTTCCACCGGAGTAGCACCGCCGCGGGACATGGTTTCCGATGAAGCTCCGGTGACCGTTAGCCCATTCCGCCACCACCATCGTGTTCCTCATGTCGTGGCGATTCTAGAGCACCTATCCGCGCATCCAGGGGATCTCTAAATCGCTAGCGCCGCCAGTATACTCGGTCGCCGACGTTTAGCCGCCGGCGAGGGTGACGTGTCCGGCGGGACCCTTTGGTTGCTTTGACTCGGTCAGCTGCCAACGAGGCAGGTCACCCGGACTTGGTCCCACCTGTCCGTGTCTAGGGGTAAAAGTGAACCGGTAGGTTTAGTATTTCCAATTAATTATAAATTCCAGAAAATCACTGAAACTTTGTAAAATCATATAAAATTCATTTCAACTCAGAAAAATATAAATAATATATCAAAATGCTCACAAAAATAAAATCTATTCAAATAAAATATAAAATAAAAATGTGTGACAAAATGAAAATCCATTTATTTTTAACTTCATTCATTATGCCTTTTCATTTATTTGAAGCTTAATTTGAATTCAATAATTAGTTAAGTTTCAAAATTAAATCTTAGCTATTCAGTAAGAAAATAAAATGTTAAGATTAATTTTCTTAATCATGTTTTCATTAACTTAAATATTAGTGGTAATCCATAAACCCTAATTTGAAAATTGTTATTTTCTATTTTCTTAAACAATTACAAATTCTTGTGAAAATTAATTAAATGTCAAACCATTACTGATTTTGTTTCAAAGCAATTAGTAACCACACCTATATTGCCAATTATAATTTTAGGAGTTATACCATAGCTTAGAAACCCTAGTTTCAATTTGAGTAAGACCTTGATCCCATTACTTCATGTGATCATCCTAAATTAGTGCAACCCTAAAACCCTAGGGGTTTATAACATGTGATCATGGGAGATTTAATTTACATGTAGAACCCTAATAAGCAACAATTGAATGCATGCTTATGATCCACTAGCATAAAACCAAGTCACATGAGACTATCATTTCATGTTCCTATTCTTAATTAAAACCTATATGATCCACTAATGTCACATAGGTACAAACCCTAGCTTGTTAATTAGAATAGTGCCATTGATCATTACTCCTATTCACCACCCCATTAGAATCAACCTCAACCATCATAATTTAGTAGAACTATAATAATAAACCTTAGTACCAACCTTGTGTAACAATTCATATCACATGCTCCTATTCAACTAAACCCTACTTAGGAAATGGTAAGCCGCCACCTAGTTTAGAAGTTATTAGAGGTTACTTAGTGAAGAAAATGTGAAACCATAGTAGACCCTAATAGCTAACTTATAGAACCATCTTGATAACCATCCTTTGATATGATGCTTAGGAGAAACCATAGTAATAAACCTACTAATACTTGCTACATGTAGATCACTTCTACTTAAGCACCAACTAGCCCTATTAGTAAACCCTAATAGCACTTAGCTCCTATTTAAAGTAGTTCTTGTTCTTATTAACCTGTTCTTCAAAAGTTATTCTTTTGTAGTACAAATGTTAATTAAACCATAGAAGTCCTAATTCCTATTTAAAGTACTTACTATTTCTAAATCAACATGTTCTTCAAAAGTTATTCTTTTGAAGTATAGTATAAATAATCATCAACCATGTTCTGTAGAACCTAAAATTGACAACCTGTTCTTCATATATTATTCCACCACTATTCTTTATGTGTATGATTGTTATGATATCACTTGGATATGATGCTAATATAACCAAACCCTAATAAGAACCTTGTTTGAGAATCATTCTAAAAGTGCAACCAACCCTAAAGAAATCTTTACAACTCATACATCCTAAATCATCGAGGTTAGATTACGCCCGGGACGATTGCATCTCATACTATGCATTATAGCATCTTTGCCAGTTCTTTAAACATTGTCCTTACCGGACGATGATGGTATTTCAGCATTTGGAGTTCTCACGTATCGAAGCTTTTGCCTGCATAATCTTGCAGTCAAGAAAGGCAAGTTCATCGCTTGCTCATGTCATTTGATTATTTTTATCAAACTATATGCAAAGTACTATACTTATCACTCATGCATTGAAAAGCAAAGTATTATTTTACAATTATGAATATGACTATGTGGTGGGCAATGGAACCATGGTATGTGTTGATATGGTGGAGGTTCCATTGCAATGGGTTATATCACCCTAGGATTAATTACCAATGCCGTCCAGTGATTCTAGCGTCGTACATATCGCGTTATCCATAAGATCTATAATGGCTCTGGGGAAGTCAGCTGTATCTTTTCCCTTCTGCACGCCAACGGATTGGTAGAGCCGGCGGGGTGTTGGAGGCACTGCCGTAGGTTGGGATGGCCTTTTAAATCCCCATCCATTAGTGATGATGGCTCTACGATCTATGAAGGATTGTCCAAAGTACACCATGAGTAAAGCCGTATTATCGGGGAAGTCTACCGGAGGTGTGCGGGTGGACAAAAGGGTGGGTTTGCGGTGGTCACGGAGAAGGCAGTGATTGGCTTGGATCTTATACTGGGCCTCACACCAAAGGAAGTGTGGACGAGCTGAGGACATACTCTCAGCCGGCAACATGGTTAAGATCTCTTGTGGGGTAAAGTAACGCACCTCTGCAGAGGGTATCCAGAATTGTGACTGTCACTCCCTGTTCCGGGAAGGGAACTGCGAACGCGGCAGGAAGGAACTCCACGAAGTTCTAGTCAACTCGTGAAGACCGACGGGCATAGTTTTCAGAATAAAATAAACCTTTTGAAGAAATGTTTATGAAAACTTGCATTGGCCTATGACTTTCCGGTCTATGGCCGTAGCTAGAGCATGATACACATATTTCCTAATATGAACTTGCTGAGTACGCTCGTACTCATTCTATCTCGTTTGAACCCCCTTCTTAGAGCAATGCACCGAAGGAGAAACTACCGTGGAACTCGAAGACAAAGGAGTCAACTGCAACAAGATAAAGAATCCAATCCAAGAAATCAATGGAGTCAACTTCGCATCGGTTATAATGGAAACCTAGACTAGTAATAGAAGGGAATTTTTCCCTAATCCTAGCACCTAAGTAGCTAGATTTCTATAGCAAGCCAATTAGCTCTTAAGCTTGAGTTAGTAATAAGATAGACTACGAGTCATTCTCCTGGAGCTTTATTTGAAGTTTTACCTCACTGTAAAGTAGGAGGTTGTGTTGATCTTATGTAAACAGTTCGTGTGTACTTCTATAGACATACCTTGGACTCGCATATGTTTCTGTTGTACCACTCTGAGAGATGTAATATGAGTGGAACGGTGTTTCACTTGTGTTATGTCAACGACTTGTGTACTACACCATGCAGTGGTACGCTGGGTCATCACACCCTCCTGCAGAAACTGAAACCGATGAAGTAAAAGCTGTTTACGAGACTCGAAAAACTCGCTACTCCCAAGTTCAGTGTGCCATCCTATGCAGTCTGGAATCCGATCTTCAAAAACGTTTTGAGCACCACGATCCTCATGAGTTGATGAATGAGCTGAAAGCTATATTCGAGACTCATGCGGCCGTGGAATGCTATGAAGCATCGAAACATTTCTTCACCGTATGATGGAAGAAGGCAGCTCCGTTAGTGAGCACATGCTCGCCATGACCGGGCATGCGAAGAAACTCGATGACTTGGGAATAGTGATTCCTAACAGACCGGGGATTAATCGTGTCCTTCAATCACCGCCACCAAGTTACAAGAACTTTGTGATGAACTACAATATGCGAACGTGAACAAGGAGTTACTCGAACTCTTTGGCATGCTAAAAGCTGCCGAGATTGAGATCAAGAAAGAGCACCAAGTGTTGATGGTCAACAAGACCACCAGCTTCAAGAAACAGGGCAAGTCTAAGGGAAAATTCAAGAAGGGTGGCAAGAAAGCTGCCACACCTCCTATGAAACCTAAGAACGGCCCTAAGCCCGATGCTGAGTGCTATTACCGCAAGGAGAAGGGACACCGGAAGCGTAATTGCTCCAAGTATCCGGCTGATCCGAAGAGCGGCCTTGTCAAGAAGAAGAAAGAAGGTATATCTCGATATACATGTTATAGATGTTTATCTCATCGGTTCTCGTTCTAGTACCTGGGTATTTGATACTCGGTTCGGTTGCTCATATTTGTAACTCGAAACAGGAACTAAAGAATAAACGAAGACTACTGAAAGATGAAGTGACGATGCGCGTTGGAAATGGATCCAAAGTCGATGTGATCGTTGTCGGCACACTTCCTCTAAATCTACCTTCGGGATTAGTTTTAAGCCTAAATAATTGTTATTTTGTACCCGCGTTGAGCATGAACATTATATCTGGATCTTGTTTAATGCAAGACGGTTATTCATTCAAGTCTGAGAATAATGGTTGTTCTATTTTTATGAATAATATATTTTATGGTCGAGCACCACAAAAGAATGGCTTATTTCTATTAGATCTCGATAATAGTGATACGCATATACATAACATTGATGCTAAGCGAATTAAATTGAATGATAATTCTACTTATATGTGGCACTGTCGTCTTGGTCATATTGGAGTGAAACGCATGAAGAAACTCCATACCGATGGATTACTTGAATCACTTGACTTTGAGTCACTTGATAGATGCGAAGCATGTCTAATGGGAAAAATGACAAAGACTCCATTTTCTCGGTATGATGGAGCGAGCTACCGACTTATTGGAAATCATACATACCGATGTGTGTGGACCAATGAGCGTAGCATCGCGCGGTGGTTATCGTTATGTTCTAACCTTCACGGATGATCCGAGTAGATATGGGTATATCTATTTCATGAAACATAAATCCGAAACTTTCGAGAAGTTTAAGGAATTCCAAAGTGAAGTAGAAAATCAACGTAACAAGAAGATTAAATTTCTACGATCCGATCGTGGAGGTGAATATCTTAGTTATGAGTTTGGCATGCATTTAAAGAAATGCGGAATACTTTCACAATTGACACCGCCGGGAACACCTCAACGTAACGGTGTGTCCGAACGTCGTAATCGAACTCTCTTAGATATGGTTCGTTCTATGATGTCTCTTACTGATTTGCCGTTATCATTTTGGAGTTATGCATTAGAGACAGCTGCATTCACTTTAAATAGAGCACCATAGAAATCCGTAGAAACGACACCGCATGAATTATGGTTTAATAAGAAACCTAAGCTGTCGTTCCTAAAAGTTTGGGATTGCGAAGCCTATGTAAAGAAGTTACAACCGGACAAGCTAGAACCCAAAGCGGAGAAATGCATCTTCATAGGATACCCTAAGGAAACTATAGGGTATACTTTCTATCACAAATCCGAAGGCAAAATCTTTGTTGCTAAGAACGGAACCTTTCTTGAGAAAGAATTTCTCACTAAAGAAGTGAATGGAAGAAAAGTAGAACTCGATGAGATTGATGAATCTATACTCGTTGATCAGAGTAGCGCAGTATCGGAAGTTGTACCTGTACCGCCTACAACGGCAACAGAGGAAGCTAATGATAATGATCATGAAACTTCGAACGAGGAAACTACTGAACCTCGCAGATCGACAAGAGAACGTACCACTCCTGATTGGTATGATCCTTGTCTAAATGTCCTGATTGTGGATAACAATGATGAGGACCCTGCGACGTATGAAGAAGCGATGATGAGCCCGTATTCCAACAAATGGCAAGAAGCCATGAAATTCGAAATGGGATCCATGTATGATAACAAAGTATGGACTTTGGTAGACTTACCCGATAGCCGAAAAGGCCGTCGAGAATAAATGGATCTTCAAGAGAAAAACAGATGCCGATGGTAATGTTACTCGTCTATAAAGCTCGACTTGTCGCAAAGGGTTCCGACAAATTCAAGGAGTTGACTACGATGAGACTTTCTCACCCGTAGCGACGCTAAAATCTGTGAGGATTTTGTTAGCAATAGCTGCATTTTTCGATTATGAGATTTGGCAGATGGATGTCAAAACGGCGTTCCTTAATGGAGACATTGAGGAAGAGTTGTATATGGTACAACCCAAAGGTTTTGTCGATCCTAAAAATGCCGACAAAGTATGCAAACTTCAGCGTTCAATCTATGGACCGAAGCAAGCATCGAGAAGTTGGAACCGACGCTTTGATAAGGTGATCAAAGACTTCGGGTTTATACGATGTCATGGAGAGGCTCGTATTTACAAGAAAGTGAGTGGGAGCTCCGTAGCATTCCCGATATTATATGTAGATGACATATTATTGATCGGGAATGATATAGAACTATTAAGCGATGTAAAAGGTTATTTGAATAATAGTTTTTCAATGAAAGACTTTGGTGAAGCATCGTATATATTAGGCATCAAGATTTATAGAGATAGATCAAGACGCCTAATAGGGCTATCACAGAGTACATATCTGGACAAGATTCTAAAGAAGTTTAGAATGGACGAAAGTAAGAAAGGATTCTTACCTATGTTACCAGGCAAGGTCTTGAGTAAGACTCAAGGACCGGCTACGGCGTAAGAAAGAGAAAGGATGAGTAATATCCCCTATGCCTGGCAGTAGGCTCTATCATGTATGCCATGCTGTGTACTAGACCGGATATAGCACATGCAGTTAGTTTGACTAGCAGATATCAAAGTGATCCAGGAATGAAACACTGGACAGCGGTCAAGAATATCCTGAAGTACTTGAAAAGAACTAAGGATATGATTCTTTGTTATGGAGATGACCAAGAGCTCGTTGTAAGTGGTTACACCGATGCAAGTTGGAACACCGATCCCGATGACTCTAAGTCACGATCCGGGTACGTGTTTATATTGAATGGTGCTGCAGTAAGCTGGGCAAGCTCGAAGCAGTGCACGGTGGCGAAGTCTTCAACAGAATCAAAGTACATAGCGGCTTCAGAGGCTTCATCAGAAGCGGTATGGATGAAGAGGTTCATTGCAGAGCTCGGTGTGGTTCCTAGTGCATTGGACCCATTAATCATTTACTCGTGATAACATGGGTGCCATCGCCAATGCACAAGAGCCAAGGTCACACAAGAGGCTGAAGCATATCAAGCTGCGTTACCACTCGATTCGCGAGTACATCGAAGATGGAGAAGTAAAGATTTGCAAAGTACACACCGATCCGAATGTAGCAGATCCGTTGACTAAAGCTCTCCCTAGGGCAAAGCATGACCAACACTCGAATGCCATGGGTGTTAGGTATATTACAATGTAATCTAGATTATTGACTCTAGTGCAAGTGGGAGATCGAAGGAGATATGCCCTAGAGGCAATAATAAAGTGGTTATTATTTATATCTTTATGTTTATGATAAATGTTTATATGTCATGCTATAATTGTATTAACCGAAACATTAGTACATGTGTGATATGTAGACAACAAAGAAGTCCCTAGTATGCCTCTTAACTAGCTTGTTGATTAATGGATGATTAGTTTCATAATCATGAACATTGGATGTTATTAATAACAAGGTTATATCATTGTATGAATGATGTAATGGACACACCCAATTAAGCGTAGCATAAGATCTCGTCATTAAGTTATTTGCTATAAGCTTTCGATACATAGTTACCTAGTCCTTATGACCATGAGATCATGTAAATCACTTATACCGGAAAGGTACTTTGATTACACCAAACGTCACTGCGTAAATGGGTGGTTATAAAGGTGGGATTAAGTATCCGGAAAGTATGAGTTGAGGCATATGGATCAACAAGTGGGATTTGTCCACCCCGATGACGGATAGATATACTCGGGGCCCTCTCGGTGGAATGTCGTCTAATGTCTTGCAAGCATATGAATGAGTTCATAAGAGACCACATACCACGGTACGAGTAAAGAGTACTTGTCAGGAAACGAGGTTGAACAAGGTATAGAGTGATACCGAAGATCAAACCTCGGACAAAGTAAAATATCGCGTGACAAAGGGAATTGGTATTGTATGTGAATGGTTCATTCGATCACTAAAGTCATCGTTGAATATGTGGGAGCCATTATGGATCTCCAGATCCCGCTATTGGTTATTGGTCGGAGTAAGTACTCAACCATGTCCGCATAGTTCACGAACCGTAGGGTGACACACTTAAAGTTGGATGTTGAAATGGTAGAACTTGAATATGGAATGGAGTTCGAATATTTGTTCGGAGTCCCGGATGAGATCCCGGACATCACGAGGAGTTCTGGAATGGTCCGGAGAATAAGATTCATATATAGGATGTCATTTTATGTGAATTAAAATGATGCGGAAGGTTCTATGGAAGGTTCTAGAAGGTTTTAGAAAAGTCCGGAAGAAACCACTGATACGTCTCCAACGTATCGATAATTTCTTATGTTCCATGCCACATTATTGATGTTATCTACATGTTTTATGCACACTTTATGTCATATTCGTGCATTTTCTGGAACTAACCTATTAACAAGATGCCGAAGTGCCGCTTGCTCGTTTTCTGCTGTTTTTGGTTTCGTAAATCCTAGTAAGGAAATATTCTCGGAATTGGACGAAATCAACGCCCAGGGGCCTATTTTTCCACGAAGCTTCCAGAAGTCCGAAGACGAAACGAAGTGGGGCCACGGGGTGCCCAAACCCTAGGGCGGCGCGGCCCCCCTTGGCCGCGCCGCCCGTCATCCGGGGCCCCCGTGCCGCCTCTTGACTTGCCCTTCCGCCTACTTAAAGCCTCCGTGACGAAACCCCCGCACCGAGAGCCACGATACGGAAAACCTTCCGCAGACGCCGCCAACGCCGATCCCATCTCGGGGATCCAGAGATCGCCTCCGGCACCCCGCCGGAGAGGGGAATCATCTCCCGGAGGACTCTACGCCGCCATGGTCGCCTCCGGTGTGATGTGTGAGTAGTCTACCCCTGGACTATGGGTCCATAGCAGTAGCTAGATGGTTGTCTTCTCCCCATTGTGCTATCATTGTCGGATCTTGTGAGCTGCCTAACATGATCAAGATCATCTATCCGTAATTCTATATGTTGCGTTTGTTGGGATCCGATGAATAGAGAATACTTGTTATGTTGATTATCAAAGTTATATCTACGTGTTGTTTATGATCTTGCATGCTTTCCGTTACTAGTAGATGCTCTGGCCAAGTAGATGCTTGTAACTCCAAGAGGGAGTACTTATGCTCGATAGTGGGTTCATGCCCGCATTGACACCGGGACAGATGATGAAAAGTTCTAAGGTTGTGTTGTGTCTGTTGCCACTAGGGATAAAACATTGATGCTATGTCTAAGGATGTAGTTGTTGATTACATTACGCACCATACTTAATGCAATTGTCCGTTGCTTTGCAACTTAATACTCGGAGGGGGTTCGGATGATAACTCCGAAGGTGGACTTTTTAGGCATAGATGCAGTTGGATGGCGGTCTATGTACTTTGTCGTAATGCCCAATTAAATCTCACTATACTCATCATGATATGTATGTGCATGGTCATGCCCTCTTTATTTGTCAATTGCCCAACCGTAATTTGTTCACCCAACATGCTGCTTGTCTTATGGGAGAGACACCTCTAGTGAACCGTGGACCCCGGTCCAATTCTCTTTACTCGAAATACAATCTACCGCAATACTTGTTCTACTCGTTTTCTCGCAAACAATCATCTTCCACACAATACGGTTAATCCTTTGTTACAGCAAGCCGGTGAGATTGACAACCTCACTCGTTTCGTTGGGGCAAAGTACTTTGGTTGTGTTGTGCAGGTTCCACGTTGGCGCCGGAATCCCCGGTGTTGCGCCGCACTACATCCCGCCGCCATCAACCTTCAACGTGCTTCTTGACTCCTACTGGTCCGATTAAACCTTGGTTTCTTACTGAGGGAAACTTGCCGCTGTGCGCATCACACCTTCCTCTTGGGGTTCCCAACGGACGTGCCAACCACACGCATCAAGCAAATTTCTGGCGCCGTTGCCGGGGACCTGAAGAAAAGTTACATCACAGGGATCTCTAACTCCCACGTCAACTTTGCGCCAGCAAGCAAATTTCTGGCGCCGTTGCCGGGGAGATCAAGACACGCTGCAAGGGGAGTCTCCACTTCTCAATCTCTTTACTTTGTTTTTGTCTTGCTTAGTTTTATTTACTACTTTGTTTGCTGCACTAAATCAAAATACAAAAAAATTAGTTGCTAGTTTTACTTTATTTGCTATCTTGTTTGCTATATCAAAAACACAAAAAAATTAGTTTACTTGCATTTACTTTATCTAGTTTGCTTTATTTACTCGTTGCTAAAATGGCCAACGCTGAAAATACTAAGTTGTGTGACTTCACAACCACAAATAATAATGATTTCTTATGCACACCTATTGCTCCACCTGCTACTACAGCAGAATTCTTTGAAATTAAACCTGCTTTATCGAATCTTGTTATGCGAGAGCAATTTTCTCGGTATTAGTTCCGATGATGCTGCTGCCCATCTTAATAATTTTGTTGAACTATGTGAAATGCAAAAATATAAAGATGTAGATGGTGATATTATTAAACTAAAATTGTTCCCTTTCTCATTAAGAGGAAGAGCTAAAGATTGGTTGCTATCTCTCGCCTAAGAATAGTATTGATTCATGGACTAAATGCAAGGATGCTTTTATTGGTAGATATTATCCCCCTGCTAAAATTATATCTTTGAGGAGTAGCATAATGAATTTTAAACAATTAGATACTGAACATGTTGCTCAAGCTTGGGAAAGAATGAAATCTCTCGGTTAAAAATTGCCCAACCCATGGATCGACTACTTGGATGATCATCCAAACCTTCTATGCAGGACTAAATTTTTCTTCACGGAATTTATTGGATTCAGCTGCTGGAGGTACCTTTATGTCCATCACTCTTGGTGAAGCAACAAAGCTTCTTGATAATATGATGATCAACTACTCCGAATGGCACACGGAAAGAGCTCCACAAGGTAAGAAGGTAAATTCCGTCGAAGAAACCTCTTCCTTGAGTGATAAGATTGATGCTATTATGTCTATGCTTGTGAATGATAGGACTAATATTGATCCTAATAATGTTCCGTTAGCTTCATTGGTTGCACAAGAAGAACATGTTGATGTAAACTTCATTAAAAATAATAATTTCAACAACAATGCTTACCGAACAATTCTAGTAACAACTATAGGCCATATCCTTATAATAATGGCAACGGCTATGCTAATTCTTATGGGAATTCTTACAACAATAATAGGAGTTCACCCCCTGGACTTGAAGCCATGCTTAAAGAATTTATTAGTACACAAACCGCTTTTAACAAATCTGTTGAAGAAAAGCTTGGGAAAATTGATATACTTGCTTCTAAAGTCGATAGTCTTGCTGCTGATGTTGATCTTTTGAAATCAAAAGTTTTTCCTAATGAGAATCATCACAATAAAATTGTTACTACAGCAAATGCTATTCAAGTTAGAATTAATGAGAATATAAGATTAATGGCTGAACTGCGTGCTAGGTGGGATAGAGAAGAAAATGAAAAACTAGCTAAAGAAAAGAATGTAGCTAAAGTTTGGACTATTACCACCACTAGTAACGCTAATGCTACACATGTTGTTGCACCTCCTACTAATAATAATAAAAGAATTGGTGTTAGCAATGTTTCCACTTCTAATGCAAAGCGCGAGAAACTGCCTGAAACTGCTAAAACTGCTGAAATTGCCTGTGATAAAGCTGCTGAAATTTTTTCCAACATTGGGGATGATGATCCCATTGCTTTAGATTATAATGGTTTGAATTTTGATGATTGCCACATCTCTGAAGTTATAAAGTTCTTGCAAAAACTTGCTAAAAGTCCTAATGCTAGTGCTATAAATTTGGCTTTCACGCATCATATTACAAATGCTCTCATAAAAGCTAGAGAAGAGAAACTAGAGCGTGAAGCCTCTATTCCTAAAAAGCTAGAGGATGGTTGGGAGCCCATCATTAAGATGAAGGTTAAAGATTTTGATTGTAATGCTTTATGTGATCTTGGTGCAAGTATTTCGTTATGCCTAAGAAAATTTATAATATGCTTGACTTGCCACCGCCGAAAAATTGTTATTTGGATGTTAATCTTGCTGATCATTCTACAAAGAAACCTTTGGGTAAAGTTGATAATGTTCGCATTACCGTTAACAATAATCTTGTTCCCGTTGATTTTGTTGTCTTGGATATTGAATGCAATGCATCTTGTCCCATTATATTGGGAAGACCTTTTCTTCGAACTCGTTGGTGCTATCATTGATATGAAGGAAGGTAATATAAAATATCAATTTCCTCTCAAGAAAGGTATGGAACACTTCCCTAGAAAGAGAATGAAGTACCCTTTTGATTCTATTATGAGAACAAATTATGATGTTGACACTTCGTCTCTTGATAATACTTGATACACACTTTCGCGCCTAGCTGAAAGGCGTTAAAGAAAAGCGCTTATGGGAGACAACCCATGTTTTTACCTACAGTACTTTGTTTTTATTTTATGTCTTGGAAGTTGTTTACTACTGTAGCAACCTCTCCTTATCTTAGTTTTGTGTTTTGTTGTGCCAAGTTAAGCCGTTGATAGAAAAGTAAGTACTAGATTTGGATTACTGCACAGTTCCAGATTTCTTTGCTGTCACGAATCTGGGTCCACCTCCCTGTAGGTAGCTCAGAAAATTAAGCCAATTTACGTGCATGATCCTCAGATATGTACGCAACTTTCATTCAATTTGAGCATTTTCATTTGAGCAAGTCTGGTGCCATTTTAAAATTCGTCAATACGAACTGTTCTGTTTTGACAGATTCTGCCTTTTATTTCGCATTGCCTCTTTTGCTATGTTGGATGAATTTCTTTGATCCACTAATGTCCAGTAGCATTATGCAATGTCCAGAAGTATTAAGAATGATTGTGTCACCTCTGAATATGTCAATTTATATTGTTCACTAACCCTCTAATGAATTGTTTCGAGTTTGGTGTGGAGGAAGTTTTCAAGGATCAAGAGAGGAGTATGATGCAACATGATCAAGGAGAGTGAAAGCTCTAAGCTTGGGGATGCCCCGGTGGTTCACCCCTGCATATATTAAGAAGACTCAAGCTGTCTAAGCTTGGGGATGCCCAAGGCATCCCCTTCTTCATCGACAACATTATCAGGTTCCTCCCCTGAAACTATATTTTTATTCCATCACATCTTATGTGCTTTTTCTTGGAGCGTCGGTTTGTTTTTGTTTTTTGTTTTGTTTGAATAAAATGGATCCTAGCATTCACTTTATGGGAGAGAGACACGCTCCGCTGTAGCATATGGACAAGTATGTCCTTGGTTTCTACTCATAGTATTCATGGCGAAGTTTCTCCTTCGTTAAATTGTTATATGGTTGGAATTGGAAAATGATACATGTAGTAATTGCTATAAATGTCTTGGGTAATGTGATACTTGGCAATTGTTGTGTTCATGATTAAGCTCTTGCATCATATGCTTTGCACCCATTAATGAAGAAATACATAGAGCATGCTAAATTTGGTTTGCATATTTGGTTTCTCTAAGGTCTAGATAATTTCTAGTATTGAGTTTGAACAACAAGGAAGACGGTGTAGAGTCTTATAATGTTTTCAATATGTCTTTTATGTGAGTTTTGCTGCACCGGTTCATCCTTGTGTTTGTTTCAAATAAACCTTGCTAGCCTAAACCTTGTATCGAGAGGGAATACTTCTCATGCATCCAAAATACTTGAGCCAACCACTATGCCATTTGTGTCCACCATACCTACCTACTACATGGTATTTTCCGCCATTCCAAAGTAAATTGCTTGAGTGCTACCTTTAAAATTCCATCATTCACCTTTGCAATATATAGCTCATGGGACAAATAGCTTAAAAACTATTGTGGTATTGAATATGTAATTATGCACTTTATCTCTTATTAAGTTGCTTGTTGTGCGATAACCATGTTTACTGGGGATGCCATCAACTTTTCATTGTTGAATTTCATGTGAGTTGCTATGCATGTTCGTCTTGTCTGAAGTAAGGGCGATCTACACCGAGTTGAATGGTTTGAGCATGCATATTGTTAGAGAAGAACATTGGGCCGCTAACTAAAGCCATGATCCATGGTGGAAGTTTCAGTTTTGGACAAACATCCTCAAATCTCTAATGAGAAAAGAATTAATTGTTGTTGAATGCTTAAAGCATTAAAAGAGGAGTCCATTATCTCGTTGTCTATGTTGTCCCGGTATGGATGTCTAAGTTGAGAATAATTAAAAGCGAGAAATCCAAATGCGAGCTTTCTCCTTAGACCTTTGTACAGAGCGGCATAGAGGTACCCCTTTGTGATACTTGGTTAAAGCATATGTATTGCGGTGATAATCCAGGTAGTCCAAGCTAATTAGGACAAGGTGCGGGCACTATTAGTACACTATGCATGAGGCTTGCAACTTATAAGATATAATTTACATGATGCATATGCTTTATTACTACCGTTGACAAAATTGTTTCATGTTTTCAAAATCAAAGCTCTAGCACAAATATAGCAATCGATGCTTTTCCTCTATGGAGGATCATTCTTTTACTTTCAATGTTGAGTCAGTTCACCTATTTCTCTCCACCCCAAGAAGCAAACACTTGTGTGAACTGTGCATTGATTCCTACATACTTGCTTATTGCACTTATTATATTACTCTATGTTGACAATATCCATGAGATATACATGTTATAAGTTGAAAGCAACCGCTGAAACTTAATCTTCTTTTGTGTTGCTTCAATGCCTTTACTTTGAATTATTGCTTTATGAGTTAACTCTTATGCAAGACTTATTGATGCTTGTCTTGAAGTGCTATTCATGAAAAGTCTTTGCTTTATGATTCACTTGTTTACTCATGTCATATACATTGTTTTGATCGCTGCATTCACTACATATGCTTTACAAATAGTATGATCAAGATTATGATGGCATGTCACTTCAGAAATTATCTGTGTTATCGTTTTACCTCGCTCGGGACGAGCGGAACTAAGCTTGGGGATGCTGATACGTCTCCAACGTATCGATAATTTCTTATGTTCCATGCCACATTATTGATGTTATCTACATGTTTTATGCACACTTTATGTCATATTCGTGCATTTTCCGGAACTAACCTATTAACAAGATGCCGAAGTGCCGCTGTCGTTGTTCTCGCTGTTTTTGGTTTCAGAAATCCTAGTAAGGAAATATTCTCGGAATTGGACGAAATCAACGCCCAGGGGCCTATTTTTCCACGAAGCTTCCAGAAGTCCGAAGACGAAACGAAGTGGGGCCACAGGGTGCCCAAACCCTAGGGCGGCGTGGCCCCCCCTTGGCCGCGCCGCCCTGTCATCTGGGGCCCCTGTGCCGCCTCCTGACTTGCCCTTCCGCCTACTTAAAGCCTCCGTGACGAAACCCCCAGTACCGAGAGCCACGATACGGAAAACCTTCCGGAGACGCCGCCAACGCCGATCCCATCTCGGGGATCCAGAGATCGCCTCCGGCACCCTGCCGGAGAGGGGAATCATCTCCCGGAGGACTCTACGCCGCCATGGTCGCCTCCGGTGTGATGTGTGAGTAGTCTACCCCTGGACTATGGGTCCATAGCAGTAGCTAGATGGTTGTCTTCTCCCCATTGTGCTATCATTGTCGGATCTTGTGAGCTGCCTAACATGATCAAGATCATCTATCTGTAATTCTATATGTTGCGTTTGTTGGGATCCGATGAATAGAGAATACTTGTTATGTTGATTATCAAAGTTATATCTACGTGTTGTTTACACTACAACAAATGTGACATTCTATGACGCTCATTCTATGACGATACAGTGAAAAAACGTCAGGGAATAGTCAAAATTTCAGAAACTGTGACGTTTTTTGACTGAAACGTCATGGAGTGAGCGTCATATAATGTCACATATGTTGTAGTGTTATGATCTTGCATGCTTTCCGTTACTAGTAGATGCTCTGGCCAAGTAGATGCTTGTAACTCCAAGAGGGAGTACTTATGCTCGATAGTGGGTTCATGCCTGCATTGACACCTGGGACAGTGACAGAAAGTTCTAAGGTTGTGTTGTGTCTGTTGCCACTAGGGATAAAACATTGATGCTATGTCTAAGGATGTAGTTGTTGATTACATTACGCACCATACTTAATGCAATTGTCTCGTTGCTTTGCAACATAATACCGGAGGGGGTTCGGATGATAACCTCGAAGGTGGACTTTTTAGGCATAGATGCAGTTGGATGGCGGTCTATGTACTTTGTCGTAATGCCCAATTAAATCTCACTATACTCATCATGATATGTATGTGCATGGTCATGCCCTCTTTATTTGTCAATTGCCCAACTGTAATTTGTTCACCCAACATGCTGCTTGTCTTTTGGGAGAGACACCTCTAGTGAACTGTGGACCCCGGTCCAATTCTCTTTACTCGAAATACAATCTACTGCAATACTTGTTCTACTCGTTTTCTGCAAACAATCATCTTCCACACAATACGGTTAATCCTTTGTTACAAGCAAGCCGGTGAGATTGACAACCTCACTCGTTTCGTTGGGGCAAAGTACTTTGGTTGTGTTGTGCAGGTTCCACGTTGGCGCCGGAATCCCCGGTGTTGCGCCGCACTACATCCCGCCGCCATCAACCTTCAACGTGCTTCTTGACTCCTACCGGTCCGATTAAACCTTGGTTTCTTATCGAGGGAAACTTGCCGCTGTGCGCATCACACCTTCCTCTTGGGGTTCCCAACGGACGTGCCAACCACACGCATCAAGCAAATTTCTGGCGCCGTTGCCGGGGACCTGAAGAAAAGTTACATCACAGGGATCTCTAACTCCCACGTCAACTTTGCGCCAGCAACCACCAAGGAAGGTGGAGTCCCGGTGGGACTCCACCTCCATGGCCGGCCAACCCTAGTCGGGGAGGAGTCCCAAGTGGACTCCCCCTTAGGGGGGCGGCCACCCCCCCATATGGAAGGGGGGAATCCCACCCCAAGTGGGATTCCCACCCTAGGTAGTTTTCCTTTTCATATGGAAGGTTTTGGTTTCGGGTCTTATTCGAAGACTTGGAGACCAACACTTGGGGTTCCACCTATATAATGAGGGGCCAAGGAAGGGGGCCGGCCACCCCAAGACCACAAGCTGGCCGCCCCATTGAAGTGGCCGGCCACCCCCTCCCAAACCCTAGCCGCCCCCTCTCCTCCATATCTCCCGCGTAGCTTTAGCGAAGCTCCGCCGGAGTTCTCCACCGCCACCGACACCACGCCGTCGTGCTGTCGGATTCAAGAGGAGCTACTACTTCCGCTGCCCGCTGGAACGGGAGGTGGACGTCGTCTTCATCAACAACCGAACGTGTGACCGAGTACGGAGGTGTTGCCCGTTCGTGGCGCCGGAAGCGATCGTGATCAAGATCTTCTACGCGCTTTTGCAAGCGGCAAGTGAACGTCTACCGCAGCAACAAGAGCCTCATCTTGTAGGCTTTGGAATCTCTTCAAGGGTGAGACTCGATACCCCCTCGTTGCTACCGTCTTCTAGATTGCATCTTGGCTTGGATTGCGTGTTCGCGGTAGGAAAAATTTTGTTTTCTATGCAACGTTATCCTACACTTCTCCCCTTCGATGTACTCGCCGTCGCCGCCTGCCATGTTCCAAGAGGGCGCCTACGTCCAACCGTCCAGGTTCACGCCGTCGCCGCCCGAGCTTGACGTCGGCAGCGGTGGCCAGCTCGAGGGCACCTCGCCGGCCCTGCGACGAGGGCCGCTCCCGTTTGGTGCGATGGCGGCGCCGAACGAAGAGGAGATCCACGAGATGATCACCTCCGGCTCCATGGCCGCCGCTGCGAGCCCGGGGTTCTTCATGGCCGCCGCCGCCGCGTGCCCGGGGTTCTTCACGCAAGAGGAGGCGAGGGCGACGGCAGCTGTGGCGGCGCGCAATGAGCATCGGGAGGATGTTGCCGACGGAAGCCAAGCCGTCAAAGAAGAAGACGAAGAAGAAGAAGAAGAAGAGCCAACTCAAGCCGCCGCCAACCTGTCGAAGGGGAAGAAGAAGAGGAAGAAGGACTCGCCGCCTGCCGAACCGCGTATCAAATGGACGCCGAAGGAAGAGGAGTGCCTCGCCGAAGCTTGGATGACCGTGTCCACGAACGGCATAAACGGGGCCAATCAGTCGTTCGACACATATTGGCTTCGAGTGAGGCAGGCGTACGAGGAACGCAAACTCGTCGATCCCTACTTCAACAAGACGAACATGAACGTGTACCGGGGAGACAAGGCAATGGCCACCCACTGGGGGATCATGCAGACGGCGTGCAACAAATGGCACGACATACAGGAGGAGGTCGACAAACGGCCGATCAGCGGCCACGACTTGGAGCAAAAGGTATGCTCCGTCGACCCTGCATCACCGAGGTACATCGTCGTGAGCTGACCCGTATCGCCGTGCTCTTTTTCCCCGCCTGCGCCGTGCTTTGGACATGTACACGGACGACACCGGCCTGCAGTTCAAGTTCCCGAACGTCTACGCCCGCCTCGAGAACTGCGAGAAGTGGAAGGAAACCCGCACGACCCTCTCGAAGAACAAGACCGAGCAAGTACAACCCCGACGCTCCGGCGGCTTGCGCGGCGGAAGGGCGCCTCGAACTCGGCGCGAAGAAGCTCAAAGAGCTCAAAAGACGGGCAATCCCGCCGACAGGATGCAGGCGTCGATCGACAAGTGCTGGGCCGACTTGAGGTCGCACGCCGACGGGAGGAACGACAAGTTCGACGGCAGGTGGCGGGAGATGCTCGCCAACCAAGGCGTCCGGATCGCCTCGCCGAAGACGACGGCGGCGGCGAAGAAGAGGAACACGGACTTGGCGTTCCCGATGGGCGGCGGCAACATGGAACCGATGGACGAGGAGACGAGGAATTGGTACCGGGGCCACCGCAGCCGACATCCTCCGAGCCACTCCGGCCGGTCCTTCGTCGTCTCCGCCGGCTCCTACCTCGGCTTCCTCACCATCTACCTCGGCGATCGCGGCCGCTTCGACGTCCACCGCCGCTGCTTCGTCGTCGGCTGCCGCAGCCGCTTCGGCCACGACGTGTGAGGAAACTGGTCCGTCGGACACCGCCGTGCCGGCCGGGACTGCCGATGAGCCTGTTTCCGTGTAATTTCCCTCCGATCACCGATCTGTGGCTGATCCTTTTGCTCCTTTTTGCCGATCAACTGGCCGTACTTGTAGCGCGGGACGGTGCTTTGTTTGAATTTAAACTATATCCGCCAAACTCCGGGTGGACGACTAGAAATACGATACTCCCCACGACTTAATTTCGTCCAATCCGGCGGTTATTTCGTCCGGATCTGGACGTGGAGAGCGCCAACGAGTGGAGATGCTCTTAGTTCCGCCGGCCTCGGGTGGCACGCATGCGCGCCATGTCGTGGTAGCGTGTAAACAAACCGAGTCGGGGAAAGAAAACGAGAAGCATCAGAGGCATCCCACAGCTCATGGAGATAAACAATTGCCGGAAATCGATCGGGAACGGACTCCATCCGGGGATGGATGGAGCTTTGTGCGCGCAGCCGACAAGCGCGCGACGGACGGATTCTGCAGAGCGCGTGGCGCGAGATCGCTGGGGCCCGGCTAATCATCTGCATGCCGCGCGCCGCGATCTGTGCGTCGGTGATACGGAATGCGTGCATGTACCTACGTACGCCGGAGTCGTGGCAGCGGCGCGGCCCATGTCGGCCGGCCGGCCGGCGGGACCAGCGACCCAGCCACCTAGCCAAGCCACTCGTGCTAGCTCTACGGTTTGTCGATGTGTTCAGTTCATCGGTGACGTGAGCAGAATGGATCGGCCGACGTGTGATCGCGAACAGGAAAGGAAACTCACCAGGAGAAGGATGGCCTGGTTCGCCTGCCAGCGCCGTCTCTTCTGCGGTGCGGCCGTGCGTCGGTGGCGGATCCCAGGCCGGGATACTGTGCCTGCTATGGGATCTCCAACCCGATCGATCCCAGCAGATTGGTCGCTACCGTTCGCCATCTCGTCTCGACGAAGCTTCATCGCACGCGCGCGCGCGGCGGCTTCTCGGACGCTGCCTCACAGGACCACCGCCATCACCGACCAAACACCTTCGCGGCTTTCCGAATTTCCATTTACTACCTTTTGCGCCCTAAAATGTACTTGCATGTCATGTCTCCATTGAATTCCTCTGTAACTAAAATATTACTATTTAATACTAAATCTACATATTACTAAAATTATGATGAAATATATTATATACTACCTCCATTTCAATGAATAGGGCTTGCACAATTTTTAAAAAGTCAAACCATCGAAAGTTTCACTAAGCTTTTTGCAAAAAGTCATTAACATGCAAAATACAAAATCAACATCATTAGATACATAATGAAATATATTTTCATATGATATCTGTATAGTATCATATTTGTTGATAGATTTTCCGCAAAGTTCGGTCAAACTTTGCTTAGAAAGAGAGGTAGTATACTGTAGATAATGAAAAAAAATCCTACATAGTTGATCAAACCCTATAAAATTTAACTCTCGCTAAAGATTATATACGAGATGTATTGGGAAGGAGGGAGTAGTTTAACGGCCATAGCTAAATCATGCTAACCGAGATCAATAATGGTGAATCGCTTGCCTCCTAAAGAGGCCGACCATTTTTGGAGCATGATTTACTAGGATGAGTGTGTAAATTTTCTAAAATTACCATGAATTTTGCTTGTTGGTTTGGCTAAACCGAGCGACGTATCTGTCTTAGAATGGAGTGACATCAGATGATGACGGGTGTACATTTGTACACCAGTGTTTAGCCGTGACTCCGTCTGTGGAGACGACAGTCAAAGATGGAAGGTAGGGTGATTGCTGGACGGACATCTCAAAAAAGAAGTCACTTGTGTGCAAAGATAACAAGAGTGGCGTCATTGGAAAGGCGTATGCGGCTGCTTCATGGGTAACCTTTGGTCTCTGGGCTCCACTGCAAGTTTAGTTGGATCATTACTATGGTTTTTTGTTGCTCTTTGCCGTTTGTTGAGGTTTTCCGATGCGTCGTACTGTTGATAGGGTTGCATTTGTCGTGTGTTGGGAGAGTCTGTCGGACTACTTGTGGAGGTGGGTTTGATGCTTCTTGAGTAGTTCGCGCTTCGTGAGTAGTTCGCTTGTGATCTTTTTTTCTGTCGGTTTTTTCCCGGTTATCCTTAAATTAACCCAACAATTTTTGTACTTAATTAATAGATTAGGATAAATGGTTTGCCCTGTTTCAAAATGTACTATAACAGCAATGACAGCGAAATTGGTAGTGCGACTAGTACCACATTTGATCAAGACTGACAACATTTAACATTCTTGTTTTTTTCTGATGGGCATTTAACCTTCTTGTTGGTACCATTGTTTCTTGTTCTGGGGAAAAGACGTACAAGTGCTCTCACACTATGCATGGACCCCAAAAGGTGCAGCAAACACCACTGATTAGACCCATTTCAATTCTACACATTTAATCTGCGCTCAACCATGACCGAGCTCAAGAATTGTCCCCGTGAATCCTGTTCGCCTGTTCATATACGTTAACCTTCCAAATTCATTGATTGTCAAGACGGAACGAAAAATGGATGTGGACAACGAGAGTGATCAACTTTCTCTTTCGAATGATCATGTCCATCGAAATCCTGCCGGCATTATTCAATCGGGTCGTGGTCGATAATTAAACACGTACGCAGGCACAACCAGCATGGTACATATCCTGTTTTGTTTATACCTTAATCATCACACCAGGAACTAACAAACATTAGCTAGAAGGTTACCATCATTCTGCATGGATGGATGGAACAGTTTGAAACAAGTGTTTAGGGTTTCGTGGGGTCTAGCCACCACGGTGATCAGTTTATATAGACTTCAGCACGATACAATACATGGTATGTACACGTACACAACCGTACGGTTACCTAATACAAACCGTTTCTAACACATCCTCTCAATCTGAACTTCTACAAACTAAATTTAGATTGGTTCTAAAACGGTTCAACATCTGCTGGGTAGCTAGCTTAGTAAATACATCAGCTATCGGAGGAAATGAACCTGACTTGAAGAGCTCCAGCTGCTACTCGCTCACGCACAAAATGGAAATCAATCTCTATGTGCTACGTACGAGCATGGAACACTGGGTTTGCTATCATGTATGTGGTCCCAAGGTTATCGCACCATAAAATAGGAGTACGCTGATGTTCAACGCCAAGTTCCTTGAGCAAAGATTCTACCCATATGGCCTCAGCGGCGTCGTTTGTCATTGCTTTGTATTCTGCCTCGGTACTAGACCTCGAGACGGTAGGTTGCTTCTTAGAACTTCAAGAGATCAAGTTCGGACCTACAAAGATGGCAAAACCTCTTGTGGATCGTCGATCATCAACGCATCCAGCCCAATCCGCATCCGTGAAAGTACTGATGCCGGTAGACGGGGACTTCCAAAAGTGTAGTCCAGTATTAATAGTGCCCTTCACATATCGCAAGATGCGCTTCACAGCTTTCCAATGTACCTCTATTGGTTGTGAGAGAAACTGACACACCTTGTTGGCTGCAAACGAAATATCTGGCCGAGTGAAAGGTAAGTACTAGAGTCCCCCTACTATGTTGCGATATCAGAAAACATCATCGGTACCTAGTATGTGTCCACTGTCACGTGCAAGCTTCTCGCCGGTGGCCAGTTGAGTAGAAGCCGAGTTGCAATTCTCCATATTAACCCGATGTAGAAGGTCTAGCGCATACTTGCGCTGGGTGAGACTCATGCCCCCCATAATTGCAGGACGCTTCTAGGCCAAGAAAATGGTCTAGAGCACCAAGGTCCATATGGGGAAGCTGTCCGAGAGGGAGGCCACAAGCCGATCAACTGCAGCAGGAGTAGAGCCAGTGATGACGATACCGTCAACATACGCGAGCATATAGAGCTGAACACGTCTTGGGAGAACACGAAAAAGGAGGTGTCGGCCTTTGAGGCCGTGAAACCAAGCTGCATCAGACGCTCGCTGACTCAGAACCCATCTCACTGATGTAGAGCCCATAAAATAGATGCAAGCTATCAAACGCGTCCCTAGCGGATCCATGCAACCAAGATTGCGCGGCACGCGAGTGAGTGACACAACATTCATGCATGTTTCCTCCATCCCCGTGACTCGTATCTTTCGTTCCACCGTCCTTGTCACGGTGCCACTTCCGTGCTCCATGCCAAGACGGCGGCAGGATTGTTCGTGGCATGTAGCAAGGGCAACCAGTACAAATGGACAGGAGGCGGTGCGTCACTGTCTAGATTCCGATGTGACCACATCCCACAGGGCGGGGGGTCAGGGCCGTGTAAATTCGATCCGAGTAACGAGCACGGCGACGATGTGATCGGGTCGGCGGCAGCGGCACCCGTGCTCTGCTCTCCTGCGTTGCACCTGGTGTGGATGAGACGGGAGTGTGAGCGACAAGGATCGGCTGAGACCCGACGCCGACGGGATCGGCCGGAGAGCTGCGGTCCGCCGGTCCCGGAGCCGATCGTCGATCGAGGCCGCGCGCGCGCCGGATCAGAAGATTGGCAGCTTAGTTTATGCCGCCGGCCTCGGAGGGCATGTCGTGGTAGCATGTAAACAAATTAAACCGAGCTGGGAAAGAAAACGAGAAGCATCAGAGCATCGGCGGTGTAGGGATACGCACGTACACGTACG
>NC_061512.1:231332891-231360381 GCF_022539505.1 Lolium rigidum | reverse complement strand
CTCTTTTTGCAAAATTATTGGATAAGCGGATGAAGCCACTAGTCCATTGGTGAAAGTTGCCCAACAAGATTGAAAGATAAACACCACATACTTCCTCATGAGCTATAAAACATTGACACAAATCAGAGGTAATAAATTTTGAATTTTTTAAAGGTAGCACTCAAGCAATTTACTTTGGAATGGCGGAGAAATACCATGTAGTAGGTAGGTATGGTGGACACAAATGGCATAGTGGTTGGCTCAAGGATTTTGGATGCATGAGAAGTAATCCCTCTCGATACAAGGCTTAGGCTAGCAAGGCTATTTGAAGCAAACACAAGTATGAACCGGTAGAGCAAAACTTACATAAGAACATATTGCAAGCATTATAATACTCTACACTGTCTTCCTTGTTGCTCAAACACTTTTACCACAAAATATCTAGACCTTAAGAGAGACCAATCATGTAAACCAATTTTAACAAGCTCTACGGTAGTTCTCCACTAATAGGTTTAAACTACATGATGCAAGAGATTAATCATGATCTACTTGAGAGCTCAAAACAATTGCCAAGTGTCAAATTATTCAAGACAATATGATGCATTTTCTGTTTCCAACCAAATAACCATAAGTGCTGTAGCTTCCAACTTTTGTCATTGAACATTAGAAGTAAAACGAAGAACAAGTGTTCATATGAAAAAGCGGAGCGTGTCTCTCTCCCAAACAAGGATTGCTAGGATCCGATCTTATTCAAACAAAAACAAAAATAAAAGCACACAGACGCTCCAAGTAAAGCACATATGATGTGACCGAATAAAAATATAGTTTCAATAGAAGAAACCCGATAAGTTGATAAAGAAGGGGATGCCTTGGGCATCCCCAAGCTTAGACGCTTGAGTCTTCTTGAAATATGCAGGATGAACCACGGGGGCATCCCCAAGCTTAGACTTTTCACTCTTCTTGATCATATATCATCCTCCTCTCTTGACCCTTGAAAACTTCCTTCACACCAAACTTCTCATAAACTTCATTAGAGGGGTTAGTACTCAAAAAACTTGAATCCACCTTGGTCCTGTAGTGACACATTGCAAGAACTCAATAAAACATTAGCTACAGCTCTCCACGTCTGGAAAGCCTTGCTTAAAGTCCACAAGAGACAATGCAAAAAACTAAGACAGAAACTGCCAAAACAGAACAGCCAGTAAAGACGAATTTTAAAGAGGTACTTCCGTTGCTCAAATCAGAAAACTCAAAACTAATGAAAGTTGCATGCATATCTGAGGAACACGCTCGTAAATTGGCAGATTTTTCTGAGTTACCTACAGAGAACCGGACCAGAATTCGTGACAGATAGAAATCTGTTTCTGCGCAAAAATCCAAATCTAGTATCAACCTTCGATTAGAGGCTTCACTTGGCACAACAATTCAATAAAATAAAGATAAGGAGAGGTTGCTACAGTAGTAATAACTTCCAAAACACAACAAAACAGTAGCAAAATAAACATATGGGTTATCTTCCAAGAAGTTCTTTCTTTATAGCCATTAAGATGGGCTCAGCAGTTTTAATGATGCACTCGCAAGAAATAAGAGTTGAAGCAAAAGAGAGCATCAAAAAGCAAATTCAAAACACATTTAAGTCTAACCCACTTCCTATGCATAGGAATCTTGTACACAAATAAATTCATGAAGAACAAAGTGACAAGCATAAGAAAATAAAACAAGAGTAACTTCAAAAGTTTCAGCATATAGAGAGGTGTTTTAGTACCATGCAAATTTCTACAACCATATTTTCCTCTCTCATAATAATTTTCGGTAGCTTCATGAACAAACTCAACAATATAACTATCACATGCAGCATACTTTTCATGATTTCCAAACACATAATTTTTATCAAGCTCAAAAATAGTGGGATTAAAACTTTCAAACTCACTTTTATCAATAATATAACAAGATGATTGATCAATCTCAAGAGATATGGGACTCATAGATAAAGTCAAGAATTCTCCAATCCCATTTTCATTAGTAGTACAATTAATATTATCAAGTAACATAGGACCATCATCTAGAGATTTATCATAAATATTTGCTACGCAAAACTCCTTAGTACCATGCATTTCGATATCAGGCGCAAACAAAGCATTATCATAAGATTTATCAAAGTAGCATGGATTATCATAAATAACAGTAGCATAATTATTCTCACAAGTTTTACTCATAGGTACTATTTCAAGAGAATCCACAGGAACATAACATTCAACCTCTTTCGGTAAGCATGGAGGACAATCAAATAGTGTAAGAGATAAAGAGTTACTCTCATTAGAAGGTTGGCATGGGTAGCTAATCCATTCTTCCTCCTTTTGTTCATCACTCTCCTCTTCTTTTTCATCCAATGAGCTTTCAGGTTCATCAATTTCCTCCTCTTTTTCATCCAATGAGCTTTCCAGTTCATCAATTTCCTCTTCCACAGGTTCCTGCAAATTGTGAGTGCATTCTTGTGCATTAATGAGTCTCTCTTTATAATCAATGATATAAGGATTATCACTGTAACTTTCATTGCAAAAATTAAGGATAGAAGAGACATAATCTTTAAGGTCCTTACAAACAACACAAGTTTCATAATTTTTAGCCATGAAGGATTCTATCTCAGAGGCTCTCATAAATATGACAAATTGTTCTACCTCTTCGAACCCAAGATGAATATAGCTATTCCAATTATAGTTCTTAATTAAAACTTCTTCACTAAAGCCACATTGAAATTTAAGATGTTTAGTATCCTCTTTAGAGCAACAATTTATATCATGGCATTTAAGCAAAATTTTAGCAATTGTATTCAATTTTTCTATCATAGTGATGGCGTGTAACTCACACGTTCGTTGGGAACCCCAAGAGGAAGGTATGATGCGCACAGCAGCAAGTTTTCCCTCGTAAAAGAAACCAAGGTTTATCGAACCGAGGAGGAGCCAAGAAGCACGTTGAAGGTTGATGGCGGCGGGATGTAGTGCGGCGCAACACCAGGGATTCCGGCGCCAACGTGGAACCCGCACAACACAACCAAAGTACTTTGCCCCAACGAAACAAGTGAGGTTGTCAATCTCACCGGCTTGCTGTAACAAAGGATTAACCGTATTGTGTGGAAGATGATTGTTTGCGAGAAAACAAGAGAACAAGTATTGCAGTAGATTGTATTTTAGTATAGAGAATTGGACCGGGGTCCACAGCTCACTAGAGGTGTCTCTCCCATAAGACAAACAAAGCATGTTGGGTGAACAAATTACAGTTGGGCAATTGACAAATAAAGAGGGCATGACCATGCACATACATATCATGATGAGTATAGTGAGATTTAATTGGGCATTACGACAAAGTACATAGACCGCCATCCAACTCGCATCTATGCCTAAAAAGTCCACCTTCAGGTTATCATCCGAACCCCTCCGCATTAAGTTGCAAAGCAACAGACAATTGCATTAAGTATGGTGCGTAATGTAATCAACAACTACATCCTTAGACATAGCATCAATGTTTTATCCCTAGTGGCAACAAGCACAACACAACCTTAGAACTTTCGTCACTCGTCCCGTGTGTCAATGCAGTGCATGAACCCACTATCGAGCATAAATACTCCCTCTTGGAGTTACAAGCATCTACTTGGCCAGCAGCATCTACTAGTAACGGAGAGCATGCAAGATCATAAACAACACATAGATATAACTTTGATAATCAACATAACAAGTATTCTCTATTCATCGGATCCCAACAAACACAACATATAGAATTACGGATAGATGATCTTGATCATGTTAGGCAGCTCACAAGATCCGACAATGATAGCACAATGGGGAGAAGACAACCATCTAGCTACTGCTATGGACCCATAGTCCAGGGGTAGACTACTCACACATCACACCGGAGGCGACCATGGCGGCGTAGAGTCCTCCGGGAGATGATTCCCCTCTCCGGCAGGGTGCCGGAGGCGATCTCCTGGATCCCCCGTGATGGGATCGGCGGCGGCGGCGTCTCTGGAAGGTTTTCCGTATCGTGGCTCTCGGTACTGGGGGTTTCGTCACGGAGGCTTTAAGTAGGCGGAAGGGCAAGTCAGGAGGGGGCACGAGGGCCCCAGATGACAGGGCCGCGCGGCCAAGACCTGGGCCGCGCCGCCCTGTAGTCTGGGCGCCTCGTGGCCCCACTTGGTCTCCTCTTCGGTCTTCTGGAAGCTTCGTGGCAAAATAGGACCCTGGGCGTTGATTTCGTCCAATTCCGAGAATATGTCGTTACTAGGATTTCTGAAACCAAAAACAGCAGAAAACAAGAATCGGCACTTCGGCATCTTGTTAATAGGTTAGTTCCGTAAAATGCACGAATATGACATAAAGTGTGCATAAAACATGTAGATAATATCAATAATGTGGCATGGAACATAAGAAATTATCGATACGTCGGAGACGTATCAGCATCCCCAAGCTTAGTTCGCTGCCGTCCCGAGCAGGTAAAACGATAACATACGATAATTTCTGGAGTGACATGCCATCATAACCTTGATCATACTATTTGTAAAGCATATGTAGTGAATGCAGCGATCAAAACAATGTATATGACATGAGTAAACAAGTGAATCATAAAGCAAAGACTTTTCATGAATAGCACTTCAAGACAAGCATCAATAAGTCTTGCATAAGAGTTAACTCATAAAGCAATAATTCATAGTAAAAGCATTGAAGCAACACTAAGAAGATTAAGTTTCAGCGGTTGCTTTCAACTTATAACATGTATATCTCATGGATATTGTCAACATAGAGTAATATAATAAGTGCAATATGCAAATATGTAGGAATCAATGCACAGTTCACACAAGTGTTTGCTTCTTGAGGTGGAGAGAAATAGGTGAACTGACTCAACATTGAAAGTAAAAGAATGGTCCTCCATAGAGGAAAAGCATCGATTGCTATATTTGTGCTAGAGCTTTGATTTTGAAAACATGAAACAATTTTGTCAACGGTAGTAATAAAGCATATGTATCATGTAAATTATATCTTATAAGTTGCAAGCCTCATGCATAGTGTACTAATAGTGCCCGCACCTTGTCCTAATTAGCTTGGACTACCTGGATCATCACAATGCACATGTTTTGACCAAGTGTCACAAAGGGGTACCTCTATGCCGCCTGTACAAAGGTCTAAGGAGAAAGCTCGCATTGGATTTCTCGCTATTGATTATTCTTCAACTTAGACATCCATACCGGGACAACATAGACAACAGATAATGGACTCCTCTTTTATGCATAAGCATGTAACAACAATTAATAAATTTTCTCATTTGAGATTGAGGATATATGTCCAAAAGTAAAACTTCCACCATGGATCATGGCTTTAGTTAGCGGCCCAATGTTCTTCTCTAACAATATGCATGCTTAACCATAAGGTGGTAGATCTCTCTTACTTCAGACAAGACGGACATGCATAGCAACTCGCATGAAATTCAACAAAGAGTAGTTGATGGCGTCCCCAAGTGAACATGGTTATCGCACAACAAGCAACTTAATAAGAGATAAAGTGCATAATTACATATTCAATACCACAATAGTTTTTAAGCTATATGTCCCATGAGCTATATATTGCAAAGGTGAATGATGGAATTTTAAAGGTAGCACTCAAGCAATTTACTTTGGAATGGCGGAAAATACCGTGTAGTAGGTAGGTATGGTGGACACAAATGGCATAGTGGTTGGCTCAAGTATTTTGCATGCATGAGAAGTATTCCCTCTCGATACAAGGTTTAGGCTAGCAAAGCTTATTTGAAACAAACACAAGGATGAACCGGTGCAGCAAAACTCACATAAAAGACATATTGTAAACATTATAAGACTCTACACCGTCTTCCTTGTTGTTCAAACTCAATACTAAAAATTATCTAGACCTTAGAGAAACCAAATATGCAAACCAAATTTTAGCATGCTCTATGTATTTCTTCATTAATGGGTGCAAAGCATATGATGCAAGAGCTTAAATATGAGCACAACAATTGCCAAGTATCACATTACCCAAGACATTAATAGCAATTAGTACATGTATCATTTTCCAATTCCAACCATATAACAATTTAACGAAGAAGAAACTTCGCCATGAATACTATGAGTAGAAACTAAGGACATACTTGTCCATATGCTACAGCGGAGCGTGTCTCTCTCCCATAAAGTGAATGCTAGGATCAATTTTATTCAAACAAAAACAAAAACAAAAACAAACCGACGCTCCAAGAAAAGCACATAAGATGTGATGGAATAAAAATATAGTTTCGGGGGAGGAACTCGATAATGTTGTCGATGAAGAAGGGGATGCCCTGGGCATCCCCAAGCTTAGACGCTTGAGTCTTCTTGATATATGCAGGGGTGAACCACCGGGGCATCCCCAAGCTTAGAGCTTTCACTCTCCTTGATCATGTTGCATCATACTCCTCTCTTGATCCTTGAAAACTTCCTCCACACCAAACTCGAAACAACTCATTAGAGGGTTAGTGCACAATAAAAATTAACATATTCAGAGGTGACACAATCATTCTTAACACTTCTGGACATTGCATAAAGCTACTGGACATTAGTGGATCAAAGAAATTCATCCAACATAGCAAAAGAGGCAATGCGAAATAAAAGGCAGAATCTGTCAAAACAGAACAGTTCGTATTGACGAATTTTAACATGGCACCAGACTTGCTCAAATGAAAATGCTCAAATTGAATGAAAGTTGCGTACATATCTGAGGATCACTCACGTAAATTGGCATAATTTTCTGAGTTACCTACAGGTTGGTGGACCCAGATTCGTGACAGCAAACAAATCTGAAACTGTGCAGTAATCCAAATCTAGTACTTACTTTACTATCAAAGACTTTACTTGGCACAACAAAACACAAAACTAAGATAAGGAGAGGTTGCTACAGTAGTAAACAACTTCCAAGACACAAAATAAAAACAAATTACTGTAGGTAAAAACAAATGGGTTGTCTCCCACAAGCGCTTTTCTTTAACGCCTTTCAGCTAGGCGCAGAAAGTGTGTATCAAGTATTATCAAGAGACGAAGTGTCAACATCATAATTTGTTATCATAATAGAATCAAAAGGTAACTTCATTCTCTTTCTAGGGAAGTGTTCCATACCTTTCTTGAGAGGAAATTGATATTTTATATTACCTTCCTTCATATCAATGATAGCACCAACAGTTCGAAGAAAAGGTCTTCCCAATATAATGGGACAAGATGCGTTGCATTCAATATCCAAGACAACAAAATCAACGGGGACAAGGTTATTGTTAACGGTAATGTGAACATTATCAACTTTCCCCAAAGGTTTCTTTGTAGAATGATCAGCAAGATTAACATCCAAATAACAATTTTTCAGCGGTGGCAAGTCAAGCATATTATAGATTTTCTTAGGCATAACGGAATACTTGCACCAAGATCACATAAAGCATTACAATCAAAATCTTTAACCTTCATCTTAATGATGGGCTCCCAACCATCCTCTAGCTTTTTAGGAATAGAGGCTTCACGCTCTAGTTTCTCTTCTCTAGCTTTTATGAGAGCATTTGTAATATGTTGCGTGAAAGCCAAATTTATAGCACTAGCATTAGGACTTTTAGCAAGTTTTTGCAAGAACTTTATAACTTCAGAGATGTGGCAATCATCAAAATTCAAACCATTATAATCTAAAGCAATGGGATCATCATCCCCAATGTTGGAAAAAATTTCAGCGAGTTTTATCACAGAGCGGTTTCAGCGGTTTTAGCGGTTTCAGGCGGTTTCGCGCTTTGCATTAGAAGTGGAAACATTGCTAACACCAATTCTTTTATTATTATTAGTAGGAGGTGCAGCAACATGTGTAGCATTAGCATTACTAGTGGTGGTAATAGTCCAAACTTTAGCTGTATTCTTCTCTTTAGCTAGTTTTTCATTTTCTTCTCTATCCCACCTAGCACGCAGTTCAGCCATCAATCTTATATTCTCATTAATTCTAACTTGAATGGCATTTGCTGTAGTAGTAATTTTATTATGATGATTCTCATTAGGCATAACTTTCGATTTCAAAAGATCAACATCAGCAGCAAGACTATCGACTTTAGAAGCAAGTATATCAATTTTCCCAAGCTTTTCTTCAACAGATTTGTTAAAAGCAGTTTGTGTACTAATAAATTCTTTAAGCATGGCTTCAAGTCCAGGGGTGAACTCCTATTATTGTTGTAAGAATTCCCATAAGAATTACCATAGCCGTTGCCATTATTATAAGGATATGGCCTATAGTTGTTACTAGAATTGTTCCGGTAAGCATTGTTGTTGAAATTACTATTTTTAATGAAGCTTACATCAACATGTTCTTCTTGTGCAACCAATGAAGCTAATGGAACATTATTAGGATCAATATTAGTTCTATCATTCACAAGCATAGACATAATAGCATCAATCTTATCACTCAAGGAAGAGGTTTCTTCGACAGAATTTACCTTCTTACCTTGTGGAGCTCTTTCAGTGTGCCATTCAGAGTAGTTGATCATCATATTATCAAGAAGCTTTGTTGCTTCACCAAGAGTGATGGACATAAAGGTACCTCCAGCAGCTGAATCCAATAAATTCCACGAAGAAAAATTTAGTCCTGCATAGAAGGTTTGGATGATCATCCAAGTAGTCGATCCATGGGTTGGGCAATTTTTAACCAGAGATTTCATTCTTTCCCAAGCTTGAGCAACATGTTCAGTATCTAATTGTTTAAAATTCATTATGCTACTCCTCAAAGATATAATTTTAGCAGGGGGATAATATCTACCAATAAAAGCATCCTTGCATTTAGTCCATGAATCAATACTATTCTTAGGCAGAGATAGCAACCAATCTTTAGCTCTTCCTCTTATTGAGAAAGGGAACAATTTTAATTTAATAATATCACCATCTACATCTTTATATTTTTGCATTTCACATAGTTCAACAAAATTATTAAGATGGGCAGCAAGCATCATCGGAACTAACACCAGAAAATTGCTCTCGCATAACAAGATTCGATAAAGCAGGTTTAATTTCAAAGAATTCTCACTGTAGTAGCGAGGTGGAGCAATAGGTGTGCATAAGAAATCATTATTATTTGTGGTTGTGAAGTCACACAACTTAGTATTTTCAGGGGTAGCCATTTTAGCAACGAGTAAATAAAGCAAACTAGATAAAGTAAATGCAAGTAAACTAATTTTTTTGTGTTTTTGATATAGCAAACAAGATAGCAAATAAAGTAAAACTAGCAACTAATTTTTTTGTATTTTGATTTAGTGCAGCAAACAAAGTAGTAAATAAAACTAAGCAAGACAAAAACAAAGTAAAGAGATTGAGAAGTGGAGACTCCCCTTGCAGCGTGTCTTGATCTCCCGGCAGCGGCGCCGGAAAAGAGCTTGATGGCGTGTAACTCACACGTTCGTTGGGAACCCCAAGAGGAAGGTATGATGCGCACAGCAGCAAGTTTTCCCTCGAGAAAGAAACCAAGGTTTATCGAACCGGGAGGAGCCAAGAAGCACGTTGAAGGTTGATGGCGGCGGGATGTAGTGCGGCGCAACACCAGGATTCCGGCGCCAACGTGGAACCTGCACAACCCAACCAAAGTACTTTGCCCCAACGAAACAGTGAGGTTGTCAATCTCACCGGCTTGCTGTAACAAAGGATTAACCGTATTGTGTGGAAGATGATTGTTTGCAGAAAACGGTAGAAACAAGTATTGCGATGAGATTGTATTTCGAGTATAGAGAATTGGACCGGGGTCCACGAGTTCACTAGAGGTGTCTCTCCCATAAGACAAACAGGCATGTTGGGTGAACAAATTACAGTTGGGCAATTGACAAATAAAGAGGGCATGACCATGCACATACATATCATGATGAGTATAGTGAGATTTAATTGGGCATTACGACAAAGTACATAGACCGCCATCCAACTGCATCTATGCCTAAAAAGTCCACCTTCGAGGTTATCATCCGAACCCCTCCAGTATTAAGTTGCAAAGCAACGAGACAATTGCATTAAGTATGGTGCGTAATGTAATCAACAACTACATCCTTAGACATAGCATCAATGTTTTATCCCTAGTGGCAACAACACAACACAACCTTAGAACTTTCTCGTCCATCGTCCCGGTGTCAATGCAGGCATGAACCCACTATCGAGCATAAATACTCCCTCTTGGAGTTACAAGCATCTACTTGGCCAGAGCATCTACTAGTAACAGAGAGCATGCAAGATCATAAACAACACATAGATATAACTTTGAAGTATTCTCTATTCATCGGATCCCAACAAACGCAACATATAGAATTACAGATAGATGATCTTGATCATGTTAGGCAGCTCACAAGATCCGACAATGATAGCACAATGGGGAGAAGACAACCATCTAGCTACTGCTATGGACCCATAGTCCAGGGGTAGACTACTCACACATCACACCGGAGGCGACCATGGCGGCGTAGAGTCCTCCGGGAGATGATTCCCCTCTCCGGCGGGGTGCCGGAGGCGATCTCTCGGATCCCCCGAGATGGGATCGGCGGCGGCGGCGTCTCTGGAAGGTTTTCCGTATCGTGGCTCTCGGTACTGGGGGTTTCGTCACGGAGGCTTTAAGTAGGCGGAAGGGCAAGTCAGGAGGGGGCACGAGGGCCCCAGATGATAGGGCCGCGTGGCCAAGACCTGGGCCGCGCCGCCCTGTAGTCTGGGCGCCTCGTGGCCCCACTTCGTCTCCTCTTCGGTCTTCTGGAAGCTTCGTGGCAAAATAGGACCCTGGGCGTTGATTTCGTCCAATTCCGAGAATATTTCGTTACTAGGATTTCTGAAACCAAAAACAGCAGAAAACGACAATCGGCACTTCGGCATCTTGTTAATAGGTTAGTTCCAGAAAATGCACGAATATGACATAAAGTGTGCATAAAACATGTAGATAATATCAATAATGTGGCATGGAACATAAGAAATTATCGATATGTCGGAGACGTATCACATAGCACTCATTACTTTACCAGTTCTTGATTCTCTGTAATTATTATAATATTCTATAAGCTCCAAGTAGGTTATTGGTTCTCCCATAACAACAGTTTTTAATTTTTCGATTTTTCAAATTTTTATGGATTTTTTGGGTATATGAGAAAAGTAAAACAAGACAAAAAAGAAACTAAGCAAAAGTAAACTAAGCAAAATAATACTAGACAGAAATAAACTAATCACAAATAAACTAGACAAAAGTAAACTAAGCAAAACAAAACAAAATAAAATAAAAACAGAGAGAGAGGTAGAGTGTACTCCCCAGGTGAACTTATGAGTAGAGCTATGCCTCCCCGGCAACGGCGCCAAGAAACAGTCTTGATAACCCACAAGTATAGGGGATCGCGGCGGTCTTCGAGGGAAGTAAAACCCAAATTTATTGATTCGACACAAGGGGAGGTAAAGAATACTTATAAGCCTTAACAACTGAGTTGTCAATTCAGCTGCACCTGGAAAAGCACTAGTAACAGGGGTGATGTGAAAGCAGCAGTAATATGAGAGCAATAGTAACAGTAACACAGCAGTAGTAGCATAGGAGCAATGGCACCAGAAAATAGTTGATACTACTTCCAATGACATATAGAACGAGTATATGATGATGAGAGATGGACCGGGGTTCCCAGCGATCTACACTAGTGGTAACTCTCCAATAACAAGTGACAAGTGTTGGGTGAACAAATTACAGTTGGGAAATTGATAGGATTGATAAAGCATTAAGACAGAACATCAATTCATTAATCATGTAGGCATGTTTTCCATATATAGTCGTACGTGCTCGCAATGAGAAACTTGCACAACATCTTTTGTCCTACCAGCCGGTGGCAGCCGGGCCTCAAGGGAATCTACTGGATATTAAGGTACTCCTTTTAATAGAGTACCGGAGCAAAGCATTAACACTCCGTGAAAAACATGTGATCCTCACATCACCGCCATCCCCTCCGGTTGTCCCGATTTCTGTCACTTCGGGGCCTTTGGTTCCGGACAGCGACATGTGCATACAACTTGTAGATACAATCTAAGCAATAATTATAGAGCTTAAATCTAAGATCATGCCACTCGGGCCCTAGTGACAAGCATTAAGTATAACAAGATTGCAGCAACAATAACTTCACAAACTTTATAGATAGACTAATCATAATGTATCATCCATCGGATCCCAACAAACACAACACCGATTACATCAAATGGATCTCAATCATGTAAGGCAGCTCATGAGATCATTGTATTGAAGTACATGGAGGAGAGAATACCAACTAGCTACTGCTAGAACCCGTAGTCCATGGGGGAACTACTCACGGAGCATGATGGAGGCGGTGGCGTCGATGGAGATGGCTTCCGGGGGCACTTCCCCGTCCCGGCAGGGTGCCGGAACAGAGACTTCTGTCCCCCGAATTGGAGTTTCACGATGGCGGCGGCGCCCCTGGAGTCTTTCTGGAGTTTTTTCAATTCGTATCGCGTTTTTAGGTCGAAAGGGCTTATATAGGCGAAGAGGCGGCGCAGGAGGGGCACCAGGGCGCCCTCCCCATAGGCCGGCGCGGCCAGAGGCCAGCCCGCGCGGCCCTATGGTGTGGGGGCCCCAGGCCTCCCCTCTGACTCCCCTTCGGTGTTCTGGAGCCTCCCGGGAAAAATAAGATCTTTGACGTTGATTTCGTCCAATTCCGAGAATATTGCCCGAACAGCCTTTCTGGAACCAAAAACGGCAGAAAACGAGGAACTGCTCACCTGTGGCATCTTGTTAATAGGTTAGTTCCGTAAAACGCATAAAAACATTATAAAGTGCGAGCAAAACATGTAAGTATTGTCATAAAACAAGCATGGAACATCAGAAATTATGGATACGTTGGAGACGTATCAACACACAAAACAAAAACTCTACATGGTGTTAGGTATGGATGTGGAAAGCTAAATGGAAGAACCAAATGAAGAGTCTATTGTCAAAAGTGGGTAAGATCCAAAAGTCACAAGTCAAAAGCGGTGATCACAAAAGGCATACACAATGTGGAACACACGCGTGGGACAAAATGGGGTTAGCGCGACTTAGGAAAATGAGCACGAACAAAATTGGTCCTAACGAAGACTACTAACTCAGTTTCACGTTAACGCAAGAGAGACCGTGGCTTGGTAGCAAACTTGAGAAGCAACAAGATTTGCGCAAGATGCCTCTCTTCTCTTTTCTCTCTTTTGCTTAGAAGCTTTGAACTCTTTTGTGTATAGGTGTCACTCACACACTTTTTATTTTTGTATTTTTCTTTTTTTCTCACTATGTAAGGATACTACTATTTATGTAAGTATGTCACACTTCTTTTGATTATCTTTTCACAACGAGCTTGCTTCGTAGCTTTGCTCAACACATGCACACCCTCACGTTCGGGACGCTTGCGCAATGCTTCGCAACACTAGAAAGCCACTCTCGATGGGAAAGGTACGCAAAAGAGGTTAGGGCTACAAGTTAGGGGGCAATTTATACCACTTGATGATGGTGGCCGAAGATCTTGAACTTGCTATGGTGGTGGAAGGTGTCAAATGAACCGCTTAGATCCTCGGGGTGCCGTCGTCGTTGTCGATGCTGCGGAAGCTTTGTGGTAGCTATAATGGCACGCAAACCGAAGTCCAAACACAAAAGGGATAGCACCAATGCGAAAAACAAAGTTAGCTGTGAAAATTTCGGCCATGCGGAACTTCCGGTGTCTGGGGCGGAACTTCCGGTCCTGCCGGGCGGAACTTTCGGTCTCAACAGATCTGCGGGCTGTTCTTCGATTTGGGCGGAAATCCGGGCCGAAAATCTTCGAATTCGCGGAAAATTTGGCACTAGAAGCTGTGGGAAGGTGGGGGAATTGTAGATCAACACCAAAGACAAGTTTCTATTGGACCAAAACCACCAAAAACTCAACAAATCGCGAGATCCAACCAAGGCCAATTTGAGGCTATTTTTTGGGATTTTCAAAAAAATTCTCAAGAAAATTTTTGGGGTTGTGGGGGTCAAATCCGTGGCAACCAAGGAGCTCTTGCTACCATATGAGAAGGGCTAAGCCCAAGGGTGTGCCCGATCTTCACGGATATTGGTGGAATTCGTGGGGGAGGTGAAAGAACACGATGAACACGAAGAACGCGGAGGGGAATCGTGGGATACAAACTCACTCACACACACAAATTGGTTTGTCCTCGTTGGCCCGAACCACCAACTCGATAGAGGTTGCAGGAAAAGACCTTCCTGTAGAAGTCCCGCAAAGAGATCGACAAATCGAACCCGAGAGATCTAGAAGGGTGAAAAGACCAAGGTTGATAGAAGTGCAAGCAAAAGACCAAAAGGCAGAAGTGCAAGCAAAAGACCAACGATTGATAGAAGTCACCAAAGAGATCACAAAGGTTCGACAAGGAGATCGAGTGATACAAGATCTAGGATCTATGGTAGGGTTTCCCACATGGGGCAAGAGCAAAGCTCAGATTTAATTTCACATCAAGTCTAAATCTCAGATCTGAGCCAACAAGGCTATTTATAGTTGGCGGGGCGAAGGGGTAAGTTACAGAACGTGTTATTTTGAGCTGACAGTCGAGCAGGCGGAAGTTCCGGTCGGCCGGGGCGGAAGTTCCGGCTGGATTCTCTTCACAGGGCATCTGTGCGGAAGTTCCGGTCCTGGGGGCCGGAAGTTCCGGTCGGGCAGATTTACTTCCGGCCAACTTCAGGTCTAGTTCCGAAAACGACCGATTTCCTTGCAGTAACATCCAGGGGCGTTTTGGCGCATTTTCGGAACTAGGGTGGAACTTGGGCGGAAGTTCCGGTGGCCGGAAGTTCCGGTCGCTCGGGACGGAAGTTCCGGTTGGATGCTTTTTCCTGGGCGTTGGGTGGCATCTGGGAGGCATCTGGCCGGAAGTTCCGGTCCTGGGGGCGGAAGTTCCGGCTGGAGTGCTGGGTCTCCATCTTCTTCATTTTTAGCTCCCTCTCCATTGGCTTCGTATCCATGGCTTGTGTCTTGACCGATGTACCTGATTGAACACAAGGTATTTGCATGAAGTAGCATGCCATCCAAAGAGGTATCAAATGCATATGTGGAAAGGGGCGAATTCACCTCTTGGTGTATGGCTTGGGCTCGAGCTCATGTCATTGGGCCACGAGGATGGCTTGTCGGTCTTGATGCAGTGTCGTCCTTGGGTAGGTCTACATCATATTTATTCGATAAGGAAGAAGTTTGAAACATTTGAATGGATTCAAATAAATTTCAGGATGAAGTGGAAATCATCGTAATAGAAAAGTCAAATATCTATGATTGGATCATGGTGGAAATATATGAATTACGAGTTTTAGCGACCATCTAAGAGAGTTATGAAATTATTCTACAACTCACGTTTCTTGGAGTATCATAGTGATGATGGAGTATCCTAGAGATGTATCCAAACCTTGTTGGATTAATGATGAGATAAAATAAAATGACGCCATTATATTTTTGTGGATTATGCTTTAGAGACTACCGCTTTTACACTAAATAGAGCGTCATCATAAATTCGTTGAAATGACACCATATGAGTTATGGCATGGGTATAAACCCTAATAGTTCTTTCTTAAATTTTGGTATGCATATCATAAGTAAATGAGTTTACAACCAAAATCGGATGAATGTCTTTGTTCGTATCCCAGAGAATTGATTGGGAATTCTTTCCACTATGGAGACAAAGACAAAAATGTTCGTCGATGTTTCTTACTTATTTCCAAGAAATTGTTTCTAGCGAAGTATTTGAGTGGGATGACAATGGAACTTGATAAGCCTTATGAACCTGAGCATGATGATCAGAGTAGCGCAGAATCGGAAATGGTTCCAGAAGTGGCCACGAAGATCATAGCTCCCATGTCTACAAAGAGTTATAGTCATGGAGATCAAAGTACCCATTGAACCTTGTAGGTATGGTTTACTTTGTGATCAAATAAATTGTTTGTGGACAAATGATTGATTTTGAACAATAATGAACCAACTACATACAAAGAAGTTATGATGGGCCCTGACTCCGTTAAAATGGCTAAGCGCCATTAAATCCAAGATAGGTGAATACTTTTTGAAAGTAAATGGATCTATAAAATATATAGACTTTGATATAATATCCTTGAAGAAGTGATAACCCACAAGTATAGGGGATCGCGGCAGTCTTCGCGGGAAGTAAAACCCAATTTATTGATTCGACACAAGGGGAGACAAAGAATACTTGAAAGCCTTAACAGCGGAGTTGTCAATTCAGCTGCACCTGGAAACAGACTTGCTCGCAAGAGTTTATCAGTAGTAACAGTTTTATAGTAGTAGCAGTAGTGAAATAACAGCATCAGAGTAACACAGACAGCAGTAGTGATTATAGTAAACAACAGGATTAAAATACTGTAGGCACAGGGATGGATGTCGGGCGTTACATGGATGAGAAAAACTCATGTAACAATCAAAGCAGGGCATTTGCATATAATAATAAAGCGGTGTCCAAGTACAAAGCAATCCATAGGCATGTATTCCATATATAGTCGTACGTGCTCGCAATGAGAAACTTGCACAACATCTTTTGTCCTACCAGCCGGTGGCAGCCGGGCCTCTAGGGAATCTACTGGATATTAAGGTACTCCTTTTAATAGAGTACCGGAGCAAAGCATTAACACTCCGTGAACACATGTGATCCTCACATCACTACCATCCCCTCCGGTTGTCCCGATTTCGTCACTTCGGGGCCTTTGGTTCCGGACAGCGACATGTGTATACAACTTGCGAGGTAAGATCATAAAACAATGCATATCATGATGAAATAATAACATGTTCAGATCTGAGATCATGGCACTCGGGCCCTAGTGACAAGCATTAAGCATAACAAGTTGCAACAATATCATCAAAGTACCAATTACGGACACTAGGCACTATGCCCTAACAATCTTATGCTATTACATGACCAATCTCATCCAATCCCTACCATCCCCTTCAGCCTACAGCGGGGGAATTACTCACACATGGATGGGGGAAACATGGATGGTCGATGGAGAGGCGTCGGTGATGATGATGGCGATGATCTCCTCCAATTCCCCATCCCGGCGGAGTGCCAGAACGGAGTTTCTGGTCCCCGAGACGGAGTTTCGCGATGTGGCGGCGTACTGGAGGGTTTCTGGCGACTTCGACCTCCTTCTCACGATTTTTAGATCGAACCCTTTAAGTAGTCCAGAGGGGGGCGTCGGAGGCCAGCCGAGGGGGTCACACACTAGGACGGCGCCCCCCCCCCCCCTGGGCCGCGCCGGCCTGGTGTGTGGGGCCCTCGGGCCTCCACCTGGCTTGCCCTTCTGGCTCCGAGAGTCTTCTGGTAAAATAGGCCCTTTGGTATAAATTCCGAGGATTTTCCCGAAAGTTGAATTTCTGCACAAAAACAAGACACCAGAGCAATTCTGCTGAAAACAACGTTAGTCCGCGTTAGCTGTATCCAAAATACACAAATTAGCGGCAAAACAATAGCAAAAGTGTTCGGGAAAGTAGATACGTTTTGGACGTATCAAGAAGCTCGACTTGTCAAAAGATTGTTTATGACAAAGTTCAAAGAGTTGACTGCGATAAGATTAGATCTTCAGCAGCGATGCTTATAGTCTATGTGGATTGTTCTAGTAATCGCTACATATTTCTTTTATGAGATATGCTAGTAGGATGGCAAAATACATTACTTAATAGAAGTGTGTATTAAAGGTGTATACAAGATACAACTGAGATTTTTGCTAGTCCGTAGAATACTAAAAGGTATACAAACTTCACTTGATGAAGTGAGTATCACGGAGTTGGAATCTTCACTGGATGAAATGATCAAAGAGTTATGATTTCATCAGAAATGATGAAGAAGCTTGTATTTGCAAGAAATTAAGTGGGAGCGCTGAGACATATTTATAATACTTTATGTAGATGACATATCGTTGATTATAAATGATGTAATTATATACTTGATGTCATTAAAAAGGTTTCATTGAGAATTAACTTCAATGAAAGGATATGGACTGAAACATATTTAGTGTCAAGATCTATGAAGATAGATTGAAACACATAATAAGTTTAAGTTAAAGTACATAGAATGAATATTGATGTAGTTCAATATAAAAATATTAAGAAGGTGTTCTTTTCCATGTGAAGTTTTAACAAGACTTGAGTGTATTTAACACTCGATGAGTAAAAACACATGAGTGATTTTAGATCACGGATAATATGTACACAATTAGATGTCATGTGCTCTAAAGTGTTACGAGCATATACCAGAATGATTCATGTGATGATCATTGGACAACAGTAAGAATATCCCTGAGTGCTTTAGAAGAACCAAGGATATATATAGTTTTGTATGGGGTAATGACAAATAAATCGTTGTCAGGTGTTGCACCGATATTAGTTTGGTCACATATAAAATCTCAGTTAGGCTAAGTGTTGATTAAAAGGTAGCACAATGAGCTAGAAGAAGTCTATGCTAGATTTAGATGAGTTCTAAATATTGTGATGGATTCTACAAACGAAGGCAGAGTATGTCATTGTTTTGACAAGGAATGAGGAGTTTTAAGTCGAGGAGTTCTTTGAGAACTTGTTGTAGTTCCGATAGTGTCAGAACTTTGAAGCTATATTGTGTGTGCCATATTTCAGACCACGGAATTAAGGTTCCACAAGAAGACTGAACATATATGATTAATGCCGACTCATTTGGAAAATGAGTGATGCGTTGAGACGAAAATGAATTGCAAAATACATACGTTTCTGAGTATGTCAGATTCGTTGACTGAAACCTCTCCCGTGAGCAAAACATGATAAGCACCAGAAGGCCAAGGTGTTATATCTTTACAAATGTAAACTAAATTATTGACTCTAGTGCAAGTGGGAGACTGTTGGAGATATGCCCGAGAGGCAATAATAAAATAGTTATTGTTATATCTTAGTGTTCATGATAAATGTTTACACTCCATGCTATAATTGTATTAACCGGAAACATTGATACATGTGTGTTGTGTAAACAACCAGAGTCTCTAGTAAGCCTCTCTTTTAACTAGCTTATTGATTAATAGATGATCATGGTTTCCCGATCATGAACATAGGATGTTATTAATAACAATATCATATCATTAGGTGAATGATGTGATGGACACACCCATAGTAAGATAGCATGAGATCAAGTCATTAAGTTCAACTTGCTATAAACTTTCGATACATAGTTACCTAGTCCTTCGACCATGAGATCATGTAAATCACTTACACCGGAAGGATGCTTTGATTACATAAAACGCAATTGCGTAAATGGGTGGTTATAAAGATGGGATTAAGTATTCGGAAAGTGTGAGTTGAGGCATATGGATCAAGAGTGGGATTTGTCCAGATGACGGATAGATATACTCTGGGCCCTCTCGGTGGAATGTCGTCTGATTAGCTTGCAAGCATGTGACTAGGTCACAAGAGATGACATACCGATGATCGAACCTCGGACAAGTAAAGTATCGCGTGACAAATGGAATCGGTATTGTATGTAAATGGTTCAATCGATCACTAAGTTATCGTTGAATGTGTGGGAGCCATTATGGATCTCCAGATCCCGCTATTGGTTATTGGTCGAAGAGGAGTCTTGACCATGTCTGCATAGTTCACGAACTGTAGGGTGACACACTTAAGGTTTGATGTCGTTTTAAATAGATATGGAATATGGAATGGAGTTTGAATGTTGTTCGGAGTCTCGGATGGGATCCAGGACATCACGAGAATTTCCGGAATGGTCCGGAGAATAAGATTCATATATAGGAAGTCACTTTCCAAGTTTGGAAACGATCTGGTGCATTTATGGAAGGCGCTAGAATGTTCTAGAACCTTCCGGAAGAAATCACCATGGAAGGTGGAGTCCCGGATGGACTCCACCAACCCTAGCCGGCCAGCCAAAGGTGAAGGTGGAGTCCATGGTTGACTCCACCTCCATGGCCGGCCATAAGGGAAGGAAAGGGAGCAATCCCACTTCCCATAGGTTTCACCCATATGGAAGTTTTTGAGTTGGACTCTTATTCGGATTTTGGGCAAACCCTTGGGGGTTGCACCTATATAAAGAGAGGAAGAGGGAGAGGGCTGGATACCACCTTGGCCGCACCACCAAGAGGCACCCAAGCCAGCGCCCCAAGCCCCCTTTCTCCCAAACCCTAGCTACTCCCTCCTCCTTCTTCTCCCGCAACGCTTACGGCGAAGCCCTGCCGGAGATCTCCACCACCACCGACACCACGCCGTCGTGTTGTCGAAATTCCGAGGAGGATCTACTACATCCGCTGCCCGCTAGAACGGGGAGAAGGACATCGTCATCAACACCGAACGTGTGACCGAGTACGGAGGTGCTTCCCGACTGTGGCACCGTCAAGATCTTCTACGCGCTTTTGAAGGCGGCAAGTGATCGACTACATCAACAACGAGATCTAATCTCATATGCTTTGGAATCTTCGAGGGTTAGTCTCATGATCTTCATCTCGTTGCTACCATCTACTAGATTAGATCCTGGCTTGTTATTCGTTCTTACGGTAGGAAATTTTTTTGTTTTCTATGCTACGAATCCCATCAATATCTATGGCACTTTCAGAATTCAGTTCCCTTAAAATATGGTCATCATTTCAGGTACTACCTCCGTCCCGATTTATAGAGCTTTCCCGTTTTTCTAGGTCGTAAATTTATCAACATAATGCAAAATATGTATTGTAACATATATATCATTAGAAAGCTTAGATGTTCTACTTTCTAATGATATAATGTTTGTACTATACAATTGATATTATGTTAATCAAATAGGCAACCTAGGGATACGCGCAAGTCCTATGAACTGAGACGGAGGGATTATACTTCTCATGGTATATGTCAGTGATGACGTGCTAAGGTTTGTCGAATTGTGACAAGCTGATAGTGTAAATTTACTACGAATGTTGGTTGAGAATAAATTTTGTCTCATATTTTCATCTCCTACTTTTATGGATTTTTGGCATTCCAATCCTTGAAATGTATCCATCACGACACATCACGATACATCACGTATGCTATCAGAAGTACTGAAGTGAGCACATCTCCATTTGTTCCTGTGTTTGTCGCCCATAACCTGTTCGGTGTAATGTATCAACAACTTCGTCATGTTTTTTGTTGCTCCATTCAGAATTTCATCTATAGGATCTGTTGTCAATTTGACATTTGTGTTGTACAACATCTCTAGATTTTTGTTATATATCTTGAATGCTCACTTTTATATTTTGTTTACAGAATTGGACCAGAGCTGAAGACGTGCATCTTTGAAGATAGGGAACGATGGATTCAAAACCTGAAGTCCTTGCGATCTAGATAAGCGAGTGAAGATGAGTCCTCAACTTTATACAAGTCACTATGGGAAAAACTTTCTTTGCCGTGCAACTATTTGCACGGCAAAGGGCATTATATGCACGGCAAAGGCTTTGCCGTGCGTTGCCGCATGGCAAAGACCGCACGGTAAAGAAATCGACGGCAAAGGCTTCTTTGCCGTGCGCCTCGCCAATGTTGCACGGAAAAGGTCTTTGCCGTGCGACGCCGCACGGCAAAGATTGCTTCTTTGCCGTGTGCTAAATATGGTTTATCCAAAAAAAAGCTCCAAACTGATCGGTCTGGGATTCGAACCTAGGACGCAGAGTAGAGAAAGCGGCAACCTTGCCACTGAGCTAAGCGTTCATTTGTTGATAACTATACCACGCCACACCTTTTGAGCTGAGAAGAAATCCAGTTTTTACATCTTTGCCGTGCGCTTACACTAGGCAAATGCTTGCTTTGCCGTGTGTTTGTTAAAAACACTAGGCAAAGACTTGCTTTGCCGTGTGTTTGTTAAAAACACTAGGCAAAGGTGTGCACGGCGATGCCTTTTGTGCTTTGCCGTGTGCCAGCGTCTTTGCCGTGTAGCCTATCTTTGCCGTGCGCTATGTTGGTCCTTTGCCGTGCAACTTTCTTTGCCGTGCGCTCTCTTCCGTCGTTGCCGTGAATCAAATCTTTGCCGTGCGCTCGTGTCTGTGTTTGCCGTGGCCAAAATCTTTGCCGTGCGTTTTTCTACGTGCGCACGGCAAAGAAATCTTTGCCGTGCGGAAACACACGGCAAAGATGCAATGCACGGCAACTGCAGTTTTTCCCGTAGTGAGTGTTCTACTGTATTTGCGTATATGCTTTTGTTACGGTATTTGTGTATATGCTTTTGTTACGTATAGATACCCCCACCCCCAACGTACACGCAAATATGCATTGATCGGTTAGTGCATCATGTACAATCAGTTATGGCAAGTATCTGGAGCAACTCTGAGATATTTGGAGATCCTGCTTGCACCGTAGCCAAGGGAAACACCCACTGTTTTTATGGCGTTATACTCTACCGCTTCATGTATTGTATTGTTCTTGAAATCGACAGCAACCACCCATGCTGTGTTCTCACTATCCCAATAGTGGATCTTGGCGAGGCAGTACACAACATCTTTGTCTTGAAGGCTCAAGTTGGGTAGGCCCATGCAGAGGCTCTGCAGATTCGGTTGAGCCGTATGAGCGTTAGCTTGAAGCTTAGAAGATCCCAAGATGCTGGCTGAATAGACCTTGTGGTCCAAGTGCCATGCATTCGAGGGGCTATTGATTTTCATGCTCCATTTGGTGGCACTCCATCCACCAATGGTGTCGTCGTCGTTTATTTGATGGCGCATCTCGACGTAGTTGATGATGCAGCCATCGAGGATGGCAATATCACGAACTGTTCTTGGATCGGGCAGTTTCTCGATCGGCTGCGGCAGCCTAACAACACGGAATTCAGGGGTTTCAGCGAGCACATCGCAGAATATGATGTCCCGCGAGAGATCGGCCCATGCCACCACTTCTCCGATGGTGATTGTCTTGCAAGTAATGTGGCCATGGTATGCTGCTGGCGCCTGAACCCGCTTGGCGCTCCAGCGCTCTGTCTCAGAGTGGTACATCCATAGAAGCGAAGGTGATGCATACCCAAAATCGCAGGCTCTTGCGACAATGACATAGTCACAATCGCTGCAATCATGTTCCTGCTCGCTGGCTGCATGGGAGCGGAGGGCGACGCCACTTCTGGTGCTGGCACTGTGGGGGTGGAGGGCAAAGTCGTCTTGGCTGCGGGCGGGGTCGCGGCCTTGTTTTCTTTCCTTACAATCGCGGACAATGGCAAACGACGGTCCGTTGAACTCTAAAACGGCACCGGGGTGCGGGAGGTGCTTGAGCGACGGAGGGCGTCGAGGGGTGCCGGAGTCATAGACGAACCAGTGCCGACAGCTAGGTCGGCAGAAGTCGGATCTACATTTACCGATGATGAGACAGAGGAGCACGACGCCGCCATCCGTCTCGGAGGCGATGATCAATGGATCGGTGACGAAGTCTGTGTGGGCGTATGCGGTGGCGTGGACACAGTAGTAGGAGACCAGCGGTGGGGGAGCGGTGCAGAACGTGACCTTGATTCTGCCTTTGAGGTCGGGTTCCCTGGTGTCACAGGAGGCAGTAGTGGCATTGTCGCGGTCGATGAAGTAGGCCATTTGCTCGATGACGATGAAATTGGGCCTCGGGACACCTTCCTCGTCGGGGTAGCCATAATCAGGAGGACTCAGCAGGGGGCGGTCCATAGATCGCCGCAGTCCCTCTTTAAATTCTTTTTCTTCCTCCTCGTGGCAAACCTCTTCTTCGGCTTCCTCCTCCAACACGAAGAGGAAGTCGTCGTCGTAGTTACTTCTTGGGATAAAGTAGGGCTTGTCCTCGATGTCGACGAACTCTGGCCTCGGGAGAACATCCTCGTTGGGGTAGCCATGATCAGGAGGACTCAGCCACGGGCAGTCCAGAGATCGCAGCAGCGCCTCTTTAAATTCTTCGTCCTCCTCCTCACCGCAAACCTCTTCTTCGAGTTCCTCTTCCAACAAGGAGAGGACGTCGTCGTCGTAGCTTCTTCTAGGGATAAAGACAGTTGGAGGCATGGCTACTCCCCTCCTCGGCTGGAGATCCATGTTTCGCTTGTCGATTTAAGTACAGACGAAGAGGAGGAGTGGCTGAATCGGAGTTGGAGACGGAGTCGAGGTCAGCTGATTCCGGGGCCGAAGGGGAACCAGCCGCTGCCTCTTTCCGTCTCTCTCTTTGTTTGGTTGAATGGTTTCCATGGTGCAGACGCGCAGGGCAAGTGCCGTCTCCGAGCTGTCGACTAATCATACATTGCCCTGGGGGGTACGTATATTATACGGAGTAATATATACCCCTTGAGCTTTCCAACCGATAGAAGAACGAGTTACGGGTCAGGGAGTAATCAGGCATTAAGTACAAAAGCTGATACAAGAACAGAGTTGTTGATTTTGTCGAATACTACAGTGCATGTTGTGAAATCTTGAGTTCAATGGATTAAAAGTGTATTATCTAAGATAAGACATGATTTGGCATACAACCTAAGACCTTTGATCCAACACACGGAGGGAAATTTATACATCCCAGACCATAGCTTGGCGAGTTCACCACCCATGGCAACAGGGTGTGACTGGCTGCGCTGGGCCAGTGGAGCCACCTGCGTGTCTCGCTCCCGGCGTGGCCCGGCGACGTCGACGATAGCGCTCGCCGCCGGAAGAACCGGAACCACCGTCCTCCCACCACCGTTGGATGCGTAGGGCGCCGGGACGAACTCCCGCACCGTTCATAGAGACTGACCACCACCAGCATCGCGGGCCGTAGCGGCGTGGTGACCACCGTTGTCGTGCCGCGCCGCCGCCGTGGACAGTTGCACATCCGTGGTCGTGTGCGCCGCGCGTGCGTCCCACAGCGGCGCCGCCGACACCTGCGTGCCTGCGCGAGCCTTGGCTCGCCGCACACCTGCATCGTCATGGCTGCCCCCGGGAGAGAGTGCGCCGCCAGTGGTTGCGCGCCGTGGCTCTGCATGTGGTTGCGCAGCCCTGGGCACGCTGCATCCCCGCGGTGGCCTGAGCGTGTCCCGCCTGGGCTGCGCTGCTGCTTGCGCGTGCTGGCGCTCATGAGACGTCCTCGTCGAGTTACTTGCCGACTTTTCCATCTTCGGTTCCGCCCCTCTGTCCGGGGCAGTGCGCGGCCTAGAGGGGACGGTAGAGGGGACGGGGCAGGAGTCAGGGGGCGGGCCCAGAATTTTGAGTATGTGTATTCAAAATTATAAAATATCTTGAATAGGAATTAGTGAGCACACATATCTCATATTTGACTATGAACAAGTGAAATATTGAATCATGCATATCTCATATTTTCTTGTGAAACCCTCATAATAAAGAATATTTGTGCTTGAGAAACATATATATGAATTTACCCTAATAAGTGCACCGATTATGTAAATTCTTGCAATTTTCTAACAATTGGAGTTAACATGAAAATGTAAGAGTAGAACAATGATTTTTCTATAACAACAAATAAATGAGAAAAAAAGTTAGCTAAATCTAAAATATACAAGGGTCTTAAACTCAGGGCCCAATGAATAAAGAGTTCCATCCAAACTATTTGAACTACCACCACGATCATGACATAATCAGACAGTTTTTCCTTTTACAGCATTTTTTCCGAAATGTTTGGGTATTCATCTGAATACCCTTGAATTGAAGTGGCCCCGCCACAGGCAGTCCTGGCATGTGCCCGACCTCGCCGCACCGCAGGCACACCGGGCCGGTGAGGCAGTCCGTCGGACGATGCCTCGGCTGCGCGCAGAGAAGGCACATGCCATCGTCTTCGCATGCAACCTTCTTCCCTCCATGGTGGTTGTGCGCGTGCTTCCTCTTCGCATGCTTCATGCTTGGGCTCCTCCCAAGGGCCATTGTCTCGCACGTTCTCGTCTAGCGGGTCTTCCGAGTCGTCCAGCTCGTCCAAGGCCTGGCTCGTCTCGGTGGACCTCCAAGCGTAGCTCATGGCGGGCATGGGAACCCTCGGGTGCCTTCAATTCTCTCGCGACGCCGGCTGCTTCCCTGCGAGCACATCCCGGTAGAACCTTGGGGAATCTTCTGAATCAGAGCCCACACCACCACGCCACCTATCCTTGCGGCCGCGCGGCGAGAGCTCCCCGTCGACACATTGGGTGGGGGAGAGGGAAGGGGAGGGTGATGGCGGGTGGAGGCCATGGCCGTCCGGGGGTGGGGCCGTCGCCGGAGTGGCGGACGTACGGCGGGTAGGGTTGCTCACCTCAGGTGCTCCCGCGCTCTCTCTCCCAAACGGTAGGAACGTTAATATGCACTGAAATCCCTACGAATCAATCCATGATGAATGACAACACATTGACTGAATTACTACAACACATTGACTGAAATCCCTACCAATCAATCCATGATGAATGACAACACATTGACTGAATTACTACAACAGATTGACTGAAATCCCTACCAATCAATCCATGATGAATGGCAACACATTGACTGAAATCCCGACGAATCAATCCATGATGAATGACAACACATTGACTGAAATCCCTACGAATCAATCCCAGCTATGGTAGCCAAATTTAAAACTTTTAGGCTACGGCATCTCCAGCGCCCAGCGCATTTCAGACGCAAAGTGATCACGCGTTTGTTTGCGTCCACCGTGGACCCGAAATTAGCCTTCGAGCTATGACCAACTTTTTGCGTCTGGGGTTGCCCGGCCCAGCTGCAAGACGCATTTTACTATTTCCACATTTTTTATATTTTACATAGCGTTAAAAATATAGAACATAAAACCATAAAAAGACCATGGCTTCATAAAACTCTTACCCCAGCATACTCAAAACCAACGTGGGCTGATGGGTCGGGTCGACGATGTCCGGGATTGCCCATGGCTAGTTCGGAAGAGGCGGAGTATATGCTGATGCGGCCGGTGGTGGAGGTGGAGGTGGAGCACCGCTGGTGCCCACGAAGGCAGAGGTGGTGGAGGAAGCAACACCGAGTACTGCAGCGCCAGGTTCAACGCCTCTTCCTTCGAGAGGCCTAGCGGCATGAGGTCGACGACATACTAGGGCATCAACGGTAGCAGATGCAACATCTCCAATATGAGGATGCCGAGCCTCGTCGCCTCATCCTCGGCCAGATCCTCCGACACCTTGATCTGTCTGTAGGATAACGTTGCATAGAAAACAAAAAATTTCCTACCGCGAACACGCAATCCAAGCCAAGATGCAATCTAGAAGACGGTAGCAACGAGGGGTTTATCGAGTCTCACCCTTGAAGAGATTCCAAAGCCTACAAGAGTAGGCTCTTGTTGCCTGCGGTAGACGTTCACTTGCCGCTTGCAAAAGCGCGTAGAAGATCTTGATCACGATCGCTTCCGGCGCCACGAACGGGCAGCACCTCCGTACTCGGTCACACGTTCGGTTGTTGATGAAGACGACGTCCACCTCCCCGTTCCAGCGGGCAGCGGAAGTAGTAGCTCCTCTTGAATCCGACAGCACGACGGCGTGGTGTCGGTGGTGGTGGAGAAGTCCGGCGGAGCTTCGCTAAGCGTGCGGGATGTGGTGGAG
>NC_061512.1:231275278-231332791 GCF_022539505.1 Lolium rigidum | reverse complement strand
CCCACCTTTATAACCACCCATTTACGCAGTGGCATTTGATGTAATCAAAGTACCTTTCCGGTATAAGTGATTTACATGATCTCATGGTCATAAGGACTAGGTAACTATGTATCGAAAGCTTATAGCAAATAACTTAATGACGAGATCTTATGCTACGCTTAATTGGGTGTGTCCATTACATCATTCATATAATGATATAACCTTGTTATTAATAACATCCAATGTTCATGATTATGAAACTAATCATCCATTAATCAACAAGCTAGTTTAAGAGGCATACTAGGGACTTCTTGTTGTCTACATATCACACATGTACTAATGTTTCGGTTAATACAATTATAGCATGATATATAAACATTTATCATAAACATAAAGATATAAATAATAACCACTTTATTATTGCGTCTAGGGCATATCTCCTTCAGTGTCCACCCTCCTGCCGCACCATCTGGAACGCGTGGAACACGCTAGCGACGAAGTCATCCGATTCGTCCCGCGGCGGACGTGGTGGAGGTGGTGGCGTAGGTGCCGGTGTACGCGGCCGCCGCGTTAACTCCCGCCGCGGCTGTGGCGGCGTGCCAAAGTTGAAGTCCTTGTCGATGAGGAAACCCCCCTTCCACCGCTTGTTGAGCACTACGTGCTGGTGGTGGTAGTTGTCCTACATGGGGGACTCAACGGTGAAGTCGGGGTCACAGAGGAGGTCTAGCGGGAGGATGGCTCGCCGGTGCTCGATCTCTGCGTCTTGCTGAGGGCCGTAAAGTGGCATTGGCAGGATGGGCACTGATACGTCTTCAACGTATCTATAATTTCTTATATTCCATGCTAGTTTTATGACAATACCTACATGTTTTATTCATACTTTATATCATATTATGGCATTTATTGGACTAACCTATTAACAAGACGCCACAGTGCCAGTTTTTGTTTATTATGTCTGTTTATTGCAGAAAAGGCCCGAAAACCAAAGTGCTCGGAAAAATCCAGAAAAATCACAGAAATTCTATTTCGCCAGAAGACTCACGGAGCCAGAAGGGCCAGGCCAGAGGAGGCCCAGGGCCTCCTCCCCATCAGCCGTCGTGGCCAGGAGGGAGGCCGCCCCACCCTATGGTGTGGGCCCCTCGTGCCTCCTCCGACGCTGCCCTTTCGCCTATATATGCTCCTAGACGCGAAAACCCTACCAGAACAAACGATATTCCACGAAGAGTTCCGTAGCCTCCGCCATCGCGAAGACAAGTTTTGGGGGACAGAAGTCTCTGTTCCGGCACGCCGCCGGGACGGGGAATTGCCCCCGGAGTCATCTCCATCGACACCACCGCCATCTTCATCGCCGTTGCTGTCTCCCATGATGAGGAGGGAGTAGTTCTCCCCCGAGGCTGAGGGCTCTACCGGTAGCTATGTGGTTCATTTCTCTCTCCCATGCGATCTTTATGTGATCATGAGCTTTGTATCAATATTAATCTATGAGCTACTCTAGTGTAATATCCCAGGTATTGGGGTTACAAAAATAGAGGAAGCAGATGTGCGCATTGCATTCATGCATAGAAAATCCGGGGAATTTTCGCGCTTTAAAGTAAAACGATCACGATAGCCGAAGTTTCACTTGACCTTGGTGGAATTGAAGTAGCTCATCAAGTCAAGCGCTATAAACCTCAATGTGACTTTGCTAAAACTTTGTTTTGGGTAGAGATGATTTGATCTAAGGGGTTAGATCAAATGGAACTAATAATCAACACAACAACACTTTACTCAATGATCAATTGCTTGATCTTATAAAAGATTATAATATGGTAATCCTTGCCACAACATATGAACATCCATTTAATTGGAACTCAAGTAACAATAATTGGAGTAACTATCCCTAACTTATCTTTTCCATGTCTTAAACTAATCCTTGATCCTACCATGAATCTCATGGTATTCATTTTACTTCATCCTTGGAAACAAGACAAGGAGATCCAACCAAGGAATACATATCTTTCTCTATTCCATATTATTATACATCAAACCTAGAGAGGTGAGAGTCCTATTTCATTTAAGGAAGCAATGACAAACCTAGAGGCAAACCTTGGATACAAATATCCATATGATCACAACATCATCTTCAAGAGGAACCCTAGGATATTCTTGAAGACCTTCCCTAGAGAGAGAACCCATTTATGTTAACCATAGATATTGGTGACCACATCATTCTCTATGGAGCCTAACCTTAGGTTAGTATTAAAGTTCTTCCCCAAATGAGAGAGAGACCACTCATACCAATCTTAGCTTTACCTATTTAAGAATAAAGGACAACCTTTGAACTAAAGTATTAGGAGATTAACCATTTCATCTTGGAGTGGTGAGACTACCTAATATCACATGGAATAGGATTATATCCATGTATTGATAAGGAAAGGAGGAGATTAATTCAACCAAGATAGCCAGGTGGAGTTTTAGACTAAATACCTATTGAGATGTTGTGAATACACCATAAACCCTAGAATAACTATTCCTATGAAAGAGAGCTCAAGCTATGGTGCTACACTCAAGTTAGTTGAGGCAACACTTGAATTTAAGGGAGAGAACTATCCATATGTCCTAATAATTAAATCATCATTCCTTAAGTAAAACCATAAGTAGTATCTCGGGCATTCTCCTGGGATATAAATTATTGAGACAACCATAGTATGCCTATCCTAAAAAGTAAAATAGAAGTGCTATACCCTAATTGATCAAGACAATGCTTGATCATGGAAGTGAAAACCATTCCATTAAAAATACTTTAGGAAGCCAAACCTTAAACATTATAAATTGAGTAATGAGCATAAACCCTAAGAATTTGAGATAGAAGATATGAAGAACAAGTTGATCATGCCTAATCCATGATCATGCTCTTGAGGTATGTGAGAATAAGATAAATCCTAATAGGATAAGTAGATATCATTCACCACCTGAAATCATGGGGAGATCACTAGTAAGCAACACTAGACTTATATCCCAGCCTTTACTTGTGAATCACTTGGTGATCATAAGGAGAATCCTACCACATTTACATTCCACTTATTCTTCACTTAAGAACCACAAGAAAACCTTTAGAGTCAAATTCTATACTTTATATGGTGATAAACCATCAATCCATATGACCAAAGTTAACTATAAAAAGAACTATAATAAATGTAGTTATTTTAATGATAAGTTGGGAGTAATAAAATAAGTTAATTGGTAGAAGATAAAACCAATTCTTAAATCTTTAGTAATTAGGGAAGCACATGAAATATTAAGCAAGTAAACATCTTACCATGGTTAGGGGAGATTAAACCCTAGCACATGCAATATGGAGACATCCCATTTCTATAACCTAGAATTAAATCTCAACCCTAGTTTGAGTATCACTTGGGCGATCACAAATATAAAACCAGGCCATAATTGAGATTCAACCCATGTGTCATTAGGTAATTAGCATTTGAACCCTAATGGTTAATTAATCAAGCCTATGCTTCAATTATAAAACAAAAGAGCCACCTAAGGCTAAGTCCTATAACTAAACCCATGTGTGGTTATCAACCACTTATTTTTGTAACCAAGATCAACTCTGGAGGGAGACAATACCTACCTTAGGTACCTTCAAAGATAATAATGGTGTTAACTTTACAAGGGGGTTGTAATAGAAATCATAAAGCCCTAATAAAATGTTGCTCATATAAAATAACATGCAAGTAATCATATCCCAAATGGAAACCAAGACCTAATTCAACCTCTGAAATACTTTAAGTTGAAAGTACCAACACCAATATTTCCAAACAGATTTGATTCACAAGATAAATGGAAATTAAAATGAGAGCATAAATTATGCTTAATTAAAAATTTGCAATAAAGGTTCACATATATTAAATGCTCATTCAAAAACAATTCAGTGTTACAATGATCCTTTATTTAGTCCTAATGAAATTCAAATTATCAAATACCTGCAAAACAGAATTGAATTCAAAACTAAAAGGAAAAATAGAAATTGAAAACAGAAAATAAAAACAGAAAAAGGAAAAGAAGGGAGCCTACCTGGCTTACCTGACGGGCCACCACAGCCCAACACACGGCCTGGCAGCAGACCAAAACGGCCCAAGCCGCAACCCAGTTAGCGACCCACGTACCTCTTCGTTAAAAACAAACAAAGAGGAGGCCGTCCTCATCTTCTCCTTCGGCATGGAGGACAGCACGACGACGTGCTCTTCTTCTCCCTCTCGGTGGCACCTCCTCCTTGAACGACGACGTGACGAGGATCGTCCGAACAGTATAAAAACCCTAACGACGAACCCAGCTCGAGTTTCTTCCTCCTCTGTCCCAAATTTTTGCTCGAACCGAAACCCTAGCCATACGGAGTCCGGCCGTCGCCGTCGACAGGGACCACCCCGAGCCTTGTCCTGACCACCATCGGAATCACCGGCCTCGACTTGTTCATCCTGCAAGAGGAATTGAGCCGCCGCACTCGGAATCGTCTCCGACGAACTCGTCTTCCCCGACGCCGGGAGCGAGCAATCCCGGCGATGCCGACCGCCTCAGGCCACGCCGACAAGTCCGTCGAGCTCGGGGTAAGCCCCTCTACCGCATAGCGTGCTCTCCTAGCGCAATAACGCATCGTAGCAACACCACACCGTGAGCCTGTCCCCGTCGCCGCGGTACTTCGCCGTCGGACAAGCTCCGGCGACCGTATTGGGGCGGCGCTGGCACCAGTCACTTCGTCACATTGTGCTGATTCGAAAGACCCCAGTCGCCCATCCCCGCTCGCCCGAAATCGCCGGCGATCGCCGCCAATTCCCGCCGGCAGTGAGCCCCATGCCACCGTGGCAATTTTGACTCAGTCAAATGCAACGTGGCAGATGACCTGGCCGATGGCCCACGAGTCAGTGACCCTGTGGGTAGGCAGCCCGGGTGCATTTAGTTGTTTTCGTTTTAATTCAATTCAATAATTTGCTGCAACTTTGCCAAATTATAGAAAAATCATATTAGCTCAGAAAAATAAATATGTGATATCAAAATGATCCTAAAAATAAACTCTATCCAATAAAAATATAAAATGAAATTTTTATTTTTAATAAAAATTTAATTATCTAATACTCGTTATTTAAGCCTTTAATTTTAATTCTAAATTCAATTAAAATTCAATAATTAGTAAAAATTTCCAAAAGTAAATAAAAACAAGTAAATAAATAAAGAAAACATTAAAACTAATTTTCTTTATTTATTATTTATTAAATAATTAATAAAGAGATTTAAACCCTGATTAATAATTACCCTAAATTATTAATTGTTTAAAAAGAATAAAATGCCAAATTCAACATCAATTAATTTACAAGTTATTAATAACTTCAACTTTAAATTGAAGTTATTAACCATAGAACTATATGGTTAATAGCAAACCCTAGTTCCATATTGATTGATATTACAACCCCATAATTTCATGCGGGATCCTAAAACCCTAATGCCATTTAGAACCTAGCCCCATTATTTTATGTGTGAAATCTAAATGGTTTCCAAACCTAAGTAACATGTGATCATGTTACTTCATTAGTAATCGTAAATTCATATCTAGCAACTAAATACTAGTTCAAATCCACATAAAATATGGGAATCCTATCACTGGCCAATTAGTATCCCATGTGTTCATCCTCATTAGACCTAACTAATCAAGTAGGGTTAACCAAGTGTAAACCCTAGATCCTATTACCAAAGCTATCATCCTTATTCACTCCTATTTAGCATCACACCATTGTGATGAACCCTAACGACAACCATGCCTACTATTTTACATTACGGAACCTCGTTCCACTAAACCCTACTAGTGTGAGATACTTATGAACCATCCTATTTAGGAACCCATCATTCTCTACTTAGAGATCCAATAGCTAATACAAGACAACCTCAACCTAAATTGTTACACTTCTTATTATTTAAGAAGTATGTTCTTCGAAAGTTATTCTTTTGAAGAAAATAAGGAATCATCGAGCAACCACCTTTATAAGGACCTATAAACCCTAGCCGCCTATCACTAGCAAGATAAACCAACCTTGACAATAGCCATGTATAATGAATTGCTTAGGATACCTAGGCTTATCTTAACCTTACAAGCCCTAGGTGTTGATGAATCCAACTTTGTTGGGATCCATCTAATATTTACTCCGACAACTACACGAAACCATAGTCAACCATAGAAACCCAACCTAATTATCATACTTGTTCTTTATCAAAGAACATGTTCTTCAAAAGTTATTCTCTTGAAGTATATGATAATTAATCATTAACCATGCCATATAGTGCTAAAACCAACCACTATTCATTACATGTTAAGATTATACCAAATGTTATTGTTATGTGCTATTATTGTTATTATTATTTATTACGGACTTTGTTTATGATAACAAGCAACCAATTCTTAATAAGAACCTTGTTTGTGAATCTTTGAATCACTCTAAAAGTGTAACACACCCTAAAATAAATCATTTCAACTCGCTAATCCTAAATCATCGGGGTTAGATCACGCTTAGAGCGATTGCATCTCATACTTATGCATTATTACATCCTTGCCAATCATTTAAACATCGTCCTTACTGGACGATGATGCTATTTCAGAATTTGGAGTTATTGCGTATCGAAGACCTTGTCTGCATAATCTTGCAGTCAAGAAAGGCAAGTTCATCACTTGCTCATGTCATTTGAGTATCTTTATCAAATTACTTGCAAAGTACTATGATTATCACTATTGCATAAAAACCAAAACCACTATTTTCATAACTATGAATATGACTATGTGGTGGGAAATGGAACCATGGATTGTGTTGATATGGTGGAGGTTCCATTGCAAGGGTTTATATCCATCTAGGATTAAACAACAAATGTCGCCGATGATTCTTGTGTCAGTAATACCCGTGTTAACCATAAGATCCGGAGTGGGACGGAGTAGTCAAAAGTGTTTCCACCTCTCGTTCATCAACGGATGCGCTTTACCAGTAGACACTTGTATCCGTCGGGGCAAGCGGTAGGCTGGGGAAGCCTTAAGTCCCCACGGCATAGTCCGTAGACACTTGTCGCTCGAAGAACAAGCGGTAGGCTGGGGAAGCCTTAAGTCCCCACGGTATTGCGGTCTATGATGGGTTGCGGCTACCGGCGAAGGAGTTTGGTTCGATCCCGGACGTCGTCGTGGTCGGGGTCCACCCTGAAATATATGGGAATAATGGGACCGGCGAGGACCCAGGGTCGGGGCATGCAACAAAGGGTGGGTGTTCGAGGTAGCGGAGGAACATGATTGGCTAGACCTTATACCGGGCCTCACACCATAGGAAGTGTGGACGGGGAAATTGCCCGGTTGGCACCAAGGTTAAGATCTCTTATGGGTAAAGCAACACACCTCTGCAGAGAATAAAGAACCGTGACCTGTCACTCCCTGTTCCGGGATATGGAACTGCGAACGTGGCCAGAAAGGAGCTCCATGAAGTTCTAGTAAACCGGTGAAGGCTGACGGACATAGTTCTTCTGAATAAAAGCAACCTTTTGAAGAAATGATTACGAAAACCTGCATTGGTATTAGACTTTCTGGTTAATGCCGTAGTTAGTGCATTAAACACCTCTTTCCTATAATGAACTTGTTGAGTACGCTCGTACTCATCCCACTCTTAAATCCCCTGCTTAGATATGGAGGCATCGAAGGAGGATCCACAGTGCAACTCGAAGGCCGAGGAGTCAACAACTACTTCAAGAGACAAGACCATGTCAGAGGAGTCAGATACCACATCCAACAAGGAGAAAACCTAGTTTAGCCATAGAAGGGAACTAGCTTCCTAAACCTATCTCCTATTTAGCTAGAATCTATTCTTAAGCCTCTATAGCGAGGTAAATACTCTACAAATAATGTTCGTGATAGGATTAGACTACGAGTCGTTCTTTTGGAGTTTATTTGCAGATTTACCTCATTGTAAAGTAGGAGGTTGTGCTGATCTTATGTAATAGAGTCAGAGTTGTAATTCTATAGACATGCCTTGGACCCGCATATGTTTACGTTTGTACCACTCGAGCGATATAATACTAGTGGAACGGTGTTTCATTGGTGTTGTATCAGACTTGCATACTACACCATGCAGTGGTATGCCGGGTCACCACAGTTGGTATCAGAGCAAATGCTTTGACCCTAGGATTAAAACCCTTTAAATGAGACCTATAGGATTGGTAGTGTCTATAGGAAGTTATCTTAGATAAATCAAATATTTCTTATAACTTGAGATGGATATTCACTTGAGAATAATCCTGACACACTTAAGTCAACCTTTCTTAACTACCTTTACTAAGTAAAGTTAGTTAACTAATTCCAAATATATAGTACACCATTAAGTCCTTAAAACAATAGATGAGTAGATCACAGTTGGTATACAATACATGGTAGTCCAAAGAGAGGATACAACCATAAGGAAGATATCCTATTGGAAGATGTGTACCAACATATGTTATGATTAAGTAAGAATTATCCAGACCTGTAATAGGAGTAATATCAAGTGATAAAGATAATTAAGATATCCTAATAGAAGATGTAGACCAAGTTAAGTAATGAGTAAGAAAAATTATCTAGTCATGTGAAACAATTGATAGTAAGTGATAACTACGAGTCATATATGAGGTAGTATAGACCATGATGAGTCAATCATGGGAGGTAAGGAAGAGTGATAGGAATAATTTATGCATACTTACAGGATAGAGTTGTTAATCATATATGATTCAACTGAGAATCGTTATGTGATGGGCTAGAATATCATAAATACTTAGGAGGAGTTTGATAAGAAGTTAGATGCGAAACAATATAGTAAGATTGTGTTCCAAAACCATGGGAACTGTGTCAAGTACATCAGAACCCTAGTTATATGGTAAGAACATATGGAAGTATATGAGCTATATTTCCATAATTATGTGTTTAGAGTAGCAATGTTAGAACCTAGACATATCATGTGAAGTAGTCCTCAACATAATGGAAGTTAAGTTAGTACTTTCAAAGAAAAATAGGTTAACCTTAACTATCCTAGACCACTTTGTTTCAAGTTTATCTCATTGCAATTGTGCAATTAAGGTACATGTTGAGACAAATAGTAGAATGCCATATATTCGTGCCAAGTATCACGATATAAACTTATCTTATGTGGTGTTATATACTACACATCAGAGCCTGATGTTTAGGGATGTCTTACTCAACTATTTTATTCAGGCTTATGATGGTGTGTACTATAAACACAAAGCTGAATCTTCTTGGATTTTAATGGATTTTCATTGTTTGACTAGATCCATGCATGAGGTTAGACTTTGATATGCAAATGCATGTTGCAATATCACGTCCTTACTTGATGCTATAGATCTAGAGGGTGATGGTAAACGTGTGAGGAAGTGACGAACTCTGAAGATCTTAAAGACAAGATGAAGGTTCATCAGAAGAAAGGAGTAAAGTTGTGGGAAGCAACCACAATATTCAGAAGGAAGTATCAATCAAAACTCATGCTTAGCCTCAACAGAGGAGTACTTTAGTACAGAAGAAGCATGAAAGTGAGAAATATGATGATTATGGTGAAGCTCAAGCAGATCCCTAGTCATCATGGAAGAGGGAATGCATGGGAAATCACTTAGGATACTATAATCATAGTGTCAGTTAGTGGTTTTCTTGCAAAATAAACCCTGAAGAAAGGAAGATGACCTATGAAATCATAGCAGATATAAGAAGAACATAGTTGATATCAGAAGACCACAGTTGTGGTATAGGATCACTACTGCGAGATAAAGTAGAGGATGTCTCGTCCAGTTGATCAGAACCTACAATAGAATCCATTTTTAGATAACAAATAGCCACAATTGGTATCAAGTAGTCCACCATTGGATTATTTGTACAAGAAGTTGTGAACAAATAAAATTATGTTAACCAAATAACAATGACCTATAATCATTTAGTCGAAGGATTCACATTGGATGTCCACAATTGAGTGGATACACCACAAACATTCTTCGTGAGACTCTTAGAAAAGTACAACCCATAAGCTAGACCCAGACCAATATTCTAACCATAAGTCCAATGATTGGAAGAAAAGGAGTTGAAGATTATAAGAAAACTCTAAGGGGTAGAGTAAATATTGAGTTGGATGTACAATGACTCAATACTTTGAGTAAGATAGATGAAGAAGGTACTGAATCGAGAGGAAGTTCAATCTTATTTTCATAAGATTGTTGAACACTACTTTCAGAAGGATGTCAGACCAGAAGCCGAGGATTATACCTCGAGGAATTAAGAAGTGGACTATAACTTGAGAAAGTGAGTAATATTTACTCAGAAGTACGAGAACTCAAGTAAGTTAAGCTTAATGAAGTTGGACGAAGGAAATACCGTAGATCAATAAAGCCCAAGATGGCCAAAGAATGAAGACAATTGAACATACCAATATCAAAGACTAATAGAATGATTCCTTTCATGGAACCTAAATAATCCAAAATAGTTATAGGTATCAACTATAAACCATGATTGTATGGACTACATGAATCTAATCCATTCTTAGGAAAATAAACCATCACGACCATTCCATGCTAAGTACCTTACTAAGTACCATTATTGCAGTTTTGGTAGTAAGGGAAAACAAAGACCTATTTTACCAATTAGGAGTATGTTATCAAATTAGTCTTCAGTTAAGGCTAGCAGCACCAGGAGAAGTCCCATCATTGAATCTTCAATGAGAAAGGAAACAACCTTATAGAGTTAAAAGACTAATTAAAATTAGAAGCCATGGCTCAGAGACAGGTATTATTAGATTCCAGAGAAAAAAATCATAGAACTGGAGTAAGAAACTAATGTCCAGAGATAAACCCTAATGGATTCCAGGAAGAATCTGGACAAGGGATATATTCAATTATATCCAGTAAGATCAATACGGAGTTCGAGAAAAGTCGTAGTCTGCACAAGTCAGATCCACACTCCGGAAACGTGAGAGAGATCAAACTTCGAGGACGAAGTTTAGTTTAAGGGGTAGAGACTGTAATATCCCAGGTATTGGGGTTACAAAAATAGAGGAAGCAGATGTGCGCATTGCATTCATGCATAGAAAATCCGGGGAATTTTCGCGCTTTAAAGTAAAACAATCCACGATAGCTGAAGTTTCACTTGACCTTGGTGGAATTGAAGTAGCTCATCAAGTCAAGCGCTATAAACCTCAATGTGACTTTGCTAAAACTTTGTTTTGGGTAGAGATGATTTGATCTAAGGGGTTAGATCAAATGGAACTAGTAATCAACACAACAACACTTTACTCAATGATCAATTGCTTGATCTTATAAAAGATTATAATATGGTAATCCTTGCCACAACATATGAACATCCATTTAATTGGAACTCAAGTAACAATAATTGGAGTAACTATCCCTAACTTATCTTTTCCATGTCTTAAACTAATCCTTGATCCTACCATGAATCTCATGGTATTCATTTTACTTCATCCTTGGAAACAAGACAAGGAGATCCAACCAAGGAATACATATCTTTCTCTATTCCATATTATTATACATCAAACCTCGAGAGGTGAGAGTCCTATTTCATTTAAGGAAGCAATGACAAACCTAGAGGCAAACCTTGGATATAAATATCCATATGATCACAACATCATCTTCAAGAGGAACCCTAGGATATTCTTGAAGACCTTCCCTAGAGAGAGAACCCATTTATGTTAACCATAGATATTGGTGACCACATCATTCTCTATGGAGCCTAACCTTAGGTTAGTATTAAAGTTCTTCCCCAAATGAGAGAGAGACCACTCATACCAATCTTAGCTTTACCTATTTAAGAATAAAGGACAACCTTTGAACTAAAGTATTAGGAGATTAACCATTTCATTTTGGAGTGGTGAGACAACCTAATATCACATGGAATAGGATTATATCCATGTATTGATAAGGAAAGGAGGAGATTAATTCAACCAAGATAGCCAGGTGGAGTTTTAGACTAAATACCTATTGAGATGTTGTGAATACACCATAAACCCTAGAATAACTATTCCTATGAAAGAGAGCTCAAGCTATGGTGCTACACTCAAGTTAGTTGAGGCAACACTTGAATTTAAGGGAGAGAACTATCCATATGTCCTAATAATTAAATCATCATTCCTTAAGTAAAACCATAAGTAGTATCTCAGGCATTCTCCTGGGATATAAATTATTGAGACAACCATAGTATGCCTATCCTAAAAAGTAAAATAGAAGTGCTATACCCTAATTGATCAAGACAATGCTTGATCATGGAAGTGAAAACCATTCCATTAAAAATACTTTAGGAAGCCAAACCTTAAACATTATAAATTGAGTAATGAGCATAAACCCTAAGAATTTGAGATAGAAGATATGAAGAACAAGTTGATCATGCCTAATCCATGATCATGCTCTTGAGGTATGTGAGAATAAGATAAATCCTAATAGGATAAGTAGATATCATTCACCACATGAAATCATGGGGAGATCACTAGTAAGCAACCCTAGACTTATATCCCAGCCTTTACTTGTGAATCACTTGGTGATCATAAGTAAAATCCTACCACATTTACATTCCACTTATTCTTCACTTAAGAACCACAAGAAAACCTTTAGAGTCAAATTCTATACTTTATATGGTGATAAACCATCAATCCATATGACCAAAGTTAACTATAAAAAGAACTATAATAAATGTAGTTATTTTAATGATAAGTTGGGAGTAATAAAATAAGTTAATTGGTAGAAGATAAAACCAATTCTTAAATCTTTAGTAATTAGGGAAGCACATGAAATATTAAGCAAGTAAACATCTTACCATGGTTAGGGGAGATTAAACCCTAGCACATGCAATAAGGAGACATCCCATTTCTATAACCTAGAATTAAATCTCAACCCTAGTTTGAGTATCACTTGGGTGATCACAAATATAAAACCAGGCCATAATTGAGATTCAACCCATGTGTCATTAGGTAATTAGCATTTGAACCCTAATGGTTAATTAATCAAGCCTATGCTTCAATTATAAAACAAAAGAGCCACCTAAGGCTAAGTCCTATAACTAAACCCATGTGTGGTTATCAACCACTTATTTTTGTAACCAAGATCAACCTGGAGGGAGACAATACCTACCTTAGGTACCTTCAAAGATAATAATGGTGTTAACTTTACAAGGGGGTTGTAATAGAAATCATAAAGCCCTAATAAAATGTTGCTCATATAAAATAACATGCAAGTAATCATATCCCAAATGGAAACCAAGACCTAATTCAACCTCTGAAATACTTTAAGTTGAAAGTACCAACACCAATATTTCCAAACAGATTTGATTCACAAGATAAATGGAAATTAAAATGAGAGCATAAATTATGCTTAATTAAAAATTTGCAATAAAGGTTCACATATATTAAATGCTCATTCAAAAACAATTCAGTGTTACAATGATCCATTATTTAGTCCTAATGAAATTCAAATTATCAAATACCTGCAAAACAGAATTGAATTCAAAACTAAAAGGAAAAATAGAAATTGAAAACAGAAAATAAAAACAGAAAAAGGAAAAGAAGGGAGCCTACCTGGCTTACCTGACGGACCACCACAGCCCAGCACACGGCCTGGCAGCAGCCCAAAACGGCCCAAGCCGCAACCCAGTTAGCGACCCACGTACCTCTTCGTTAAAAACAAACGAAGAGGAGGCCGTCCTCATCTTCTCCTTCGGCATGGAGGACAGCACGACGACGTGCTCTTCTTCTCCCTCTCGGTGGCACCTCCTCCTTGAACGACGACGTGACGAGGATCGTCCGAACAGTATAAAAACCCCAACGACGATCCCAGCTCGAGTTTCTTCCTCCTCTGTCCCAAATTTTTGCTCGAACCGAAACCCTAGCCATACGGAGTCCGGCCGTCGCCGTCGACAGAGACCACCCCGAGCCTTGTCCTGACCACCATCGGAATCACCGGCCTCGACTTGTTCATCCTGCAAGATGAATTGAGCCGCCGCACTCGGAATCGTCTCCGACGAACTCGTCTTCCCCGACGCCGGGAGCGAGCAATCCCGGCGATGCCGACCGCCTCAGGCCACGCCGACAAGTCCGTCGAGCTCGGGGTAAGCCCCTCTACCGCATAGCGTGCTCTCCTAGCGCAATAACGCATCGTAGCAACACCACACCGTGAGCCTGTCCCCGTCGCCGCGGTACTTCGCCGTCGGACAAGCTCCGGCGACCGTATTGGGGCGGCGCTGGTACCAGTCACTTCGTCACATTGTGCTGATTCAAAAGACCCCAGTCGCCCATCCCCGCTCGCCCGAAATCGCCGGCGATCGCCGCCAATTCCGCCGGCGGTGAGCCCCATGCCACCGTGGCAATTTTGACTCGAGTCAAATGCAACGTGGCGAGATGACCTGGCCGATGGCCCACGAGTCGATGACCACTGTGGGTAGGCAGCCCGGGTGCATTTAGTTGTTTTCGTTTTAATTCAATTCAATAATTTGCTGCAACTTTGCCAAATTATAGAAAAATCATATTAGCTCAGAAAAATAAATATGTGATATCAAAATGATCCTAAAAATAAACTCTATCCAATAAAAATATAAAATGAAATTTTTATTTTTAATAAAAATTTAATTATCTAATACTCGATTATTTAAGCCTTTAATTTTAATTCTAAATTCAATTAAAATTCAATAATTAGTAAAAATTTCCAAAAGTAAATAAAAACCAGTAAATAAATAAAGAAAACATTAAAACTAATTTTCTTTATTTATTATTTATTAAATAATTAATAAAGAGATTTAAACCACGATTAATAATTACCCTAAATTATTAATTGTTTAAAAAGAATAAAATGCCAAATTCAACATCAATTAATTTACAAGTTATTAATAACTTCAACTTTAAATTGAAGTTATTAACCATAGAACTATATGGTTAATAGCAAACCCTAGTTCCATATTGATTGATATTACAACCCCATAATTTCATGCGGGATCCTAAAACCCTAATGCCATTTAGAACCTAGCCCCATTATTTTATGTGTGAAACCTAAATGGTTTCCAAACCTAAGTAACATGTGATCATGTTACTTCATTAGTAATCGTAAATTCATATCTAGCAACTAAATACTAGTTCAAATCCACATAAAATATGGGAATCCTATCACTGCCAATTAGTATCCCATGTGTTCATCCTCATTAGACCTAACTAATCAAGTAGGGTTAACCAAGTGTAAACCCTAGATCCTATTACCAAAGCTATCATCCTTATTCACTCCTATTTAGCATCACACCATTGTGATGAACCCTAACAGCAACCATGCCTACTATTTTACATTACAGAACCCTGTTCCACTAAACCCTACTAGTGTGAGATACTTATGAACCATCCTATTTAGGAACCCATCATTCTCTACTTAGAGATCCAATAGCTAATACAAGACAACCTCAACCTAAATTGTTACACTTCTTATTATTTAAGAAGTATGTTCTTCGAAAGTTATTCTTTTGAAGAAAATAAGGAATCATCAGCAACCCTGCTTATAAGGACCTATAAACCCTAGCCAGCTATCACTAGCAAGATAAACCAACCTTGACAATAGCCATGTATAATGAATTGCTTAGGATACCTAGGCTTATCTTAACCTTACAAGCCCTAGGTGTTGATGAATCCAACTTTGTTGGGATCCATCTAATATTTACTCCAGCAACTACCTGAAACCATAGTCAACCATAGAAACCCAACCTAATTATCATACTTGTTCTTTATCAAAGAACATGTTCTTCAAAAGTTATTCTCTTGAAGTATATGATAATTAATCATTAACCATGCCATATAGTGCTAAAACCAACCACTATTCATTACATGTTAAGATTATACCAAATGTTATTGTTATGTGCTATTATTGTTATTATTATTTATTACGACACTCGTTTATGATAACAAGCAACCAATTCTTAATAAGAACCTTGTTTGTGAATCTTTGAATCACTCTAAAAGTGTAACACACCCTAAAATAAATCATTTCAACTCGCTAATCCTAAATCATCGGGGTTAGATCACGCTTAGAGCGATTGCATCTCATACTTATGCATTATTACATCCTTGCCAATCTTTTAAACATCGTCCTTCTTCGGACGATGATGCTATTTCAGAATTTGGAGTTATTGCGTATCGAAGACCTTGTCCGCATAATCTTGCGATCAAAGAAAGGCAAGTTCATCACTTGCTCATGTCATTTGAGTATCTTTATCAAATTACTTGCAAAGTACTATGATTATCACTATTGCATAAAAACCAAAACCACTATTTTCATAACTATGAATATGACTATGTGGTGGGCAATGGAACCATGGATTGTGTTGATATGGTGGAGGTTCCATTGCAAGGGTTTATATCCATCTAGGATTAAACAACAAATGTCGCCGGTGATTCTTGTGCCGTAATACCCGTGTTAACCATAAGATCCGGAGTGGGACGGAGTAGTCAAAAGTGTTTCCACCTCTCGTTCATCAACGGATGCGCTTTACCGTAGAAACTTGTATCACGTCGGGGCAAGCGGTAGGCTGGGAAGCCTTAAGTCCCCACGGCATAGTCCGTAGACACTTGTCGCTCGAAGAACAAGCGGTAGGCTCGGGAAGCCTTAAGTCCCCACGGTATTGCGGTCTATGATGGGTTGCGGCTACCGGCGAAGGAGTTTGGTTCGATCCCGGACTCGTCGTCGTGGTCGGGGTCCACCACGAAATATATGGGAATAATGGGACCGGCGAGGACCCAGGGTCGGGGCATGCAACAAAGGGTGGGTGTTCGAGGTAGCGGAGGAACATGATTGGCTAGACCTTATACCGGGCCTCACACCATAGGAAGTGTGGACGGGGAAATTGCCCGGTTGGCACCAAGGTTAAGATCTCTTATGGGTAAAGCAACACACCTCTGCGAGTGTAAAGAACCGTGACCTGTCACTCCCTGTTCCGGGATATGGAGCTGCGAACGCGGCCGGAAAGGAGCTCCATGAAGTTCTAGTAAACCGGTGAAGGTCGACGGACATAGTTCTTCCGAATAAAAGCAACCTTTTGAAGAAATGATTACGAAAACCTGCATTGGTATTAGACTTTCTGGTCTAATGCCGTAGTTAGTGCATTAAACACCTCTTTCCTATAATGAACTTGTTGAGTACGCTCGTACTCATCCCACTCTTAAATCCCCTGCTTAGATATGGAGGCATCGAAGGAGGATCCACAGTGCAACTCGAAGGCCGAGGAGTCAACAACTACTTCAAGAGACAAGACCCTGTCAGAGGAGTCAGATACCACATCCAACAAGGAGAAAACCTAGTTTAGCCATAGAAGGGAACTAGCTTCCTAAACCTATCTCCTATTTAGCTAGAATCTATTCTTAAGCCTCTATAGCGAGGTAAATACTCTACAAATAGAGTTCGTGATAGGATTAGACTACAAGTCGTTCTTTTGGAGTTTATTTGCAGATTTACCTCATTGTAAAGTAGGAGGCTGTGCTGATCTTATGTAATAGAGTCAGAGTTGTAATTCTATAGACATGCCTTGGACCCGCATATGTTTCTGTGGTACCACTCTGAGCGATATAATACTAGTGGAACGGTGTTTCATTGGTGTTGTATCAGACTTGCATACTACACCATGCAGTGGTATGCCGGGTCACCACATCTAGTGATGTTATTGAAGGGATTCGTAGCATAGAAAACAAAAAAAATCCTACCGCAAGAACGCAATCCAAGCGAGGATGCAATCTAGAAGATGGTAGCAACGAGGGGATGAACGAGACTAACCCTTGAAGATTTCCAAAGCCTACGAGATTAGATCTCGTTGTTGCAGAAGATGATCACTTGCCGCTTTCAAAAGCGCGTAGAAGATCTTGACGGTGCCACAATCGGGCAGCACCTTCGTACTCGGTCACACGTTCGGTGTTGATGACGACGTCCTTCTCCCCGTTCCAGCGGGCAGCGGAAGTAGTAGATCCTCCTTGGAATCCTAGCAGCACGACGGCGTGGTGGCGGTGATGGTGGAGAACTCCGGCAGGGCTTCGCCTAAGCGTATGCGTGAGTTGTATGTGGAGGAGAGGTAGCTAGGGTTTGGGAGAGGGGGCTTGGGCGCCGGCCCTCAAAGGGGTGCGGCCAAGGTGGTGGCAAGAGTGGCCGGCCAGCCCCTCCCCTCCTCTCTTTATATAGGTGGAAAACCCCAAAGGTTAGGTCAAAAGTCTCCGAATAAGACCCCAACATAAAACCTTCCATATGACCAAACCTAGGGGGAGTGGGACTCCCCCCTTTCCTTTGGTGGGGTGGCCGGTCACCATGGGGAGGAGTCCACTTGGGACTCCTCCTCCCTTAGGCTGGCCGGCCAAGGTGGGTGGAGTCCCAGAGGGACTCCACCTTCCTTGCTGAATTCTTCCGGACTCTTCTAGAACCTTCTAGAACCTTCCAGAAAAAATACCGGATCATTTTCAAACCTAGAAAATGACTTCCTATATATGAATCTTATTCTCCGAACCATTCCGGACCTCCTCGTGGTGTCCTGGATCCCATCCGAGACTCCGAACAAAACTTCGAACTCCATTCCATATTTCCATATCTACTTAAACGCCATCAAACCTTAAGTGTGTCACCCTACGGTTCGCGAACTATGTAGACATGGTTGAGACTTCTCTCCGACCAATAACCAATAGCGGGATCTGGAGATCCATAATAGCTCCCACATATTCAACGATGACTTTAGTGATCGACTGAACCATTCACATACGATACCGATTCCCTTTGTCACGCGATATTTTACTTGTCCAACGTTTGATCATCGGTATCTCTATACCTCGTTCAACTTCATCTCCTGACAAGTACTCTTTACTAGTACCGTGGTATGTGGTCTCTTATGAACCATTCATATGCTTGCAAGCTAATATAGACGACATTCCACCGAGAGGGCCCAGAGTATATCTATCCGTCATCGGGATGGACAAATCCCACTGTTGATCCATATGCCTCAACTCATACTTTCCGGATACTTAATCCCACCTTTATAACCACCCATTTACGCAGTGGCGTTTGATGTAATCAAAGTACCCTTCCGGTATAAGTGATTTACATGATCTCATGGTCGAAAAGACTAGGTAACTATGTATCGAAAGCTTATAGCAAATAACTTAATGACGTGATCTTATGCTACGCTTAATTGGGTGTGTCCATTACATCATTCACATAATGACATAACCTTGTTATTAATAACATCCAATGTTCATGATCATGAAACTATGATCATCTATTAATCAACAAGCTAGTTATACAAGAGGCTTACTAGGGACTCCTTGTTGTTCACATAACACACATGTAACAATGTTTCGGTTAATACAATTATAGCATGGTATGTAAACATTATCATAAACACAAAGATATATAATAATAACCATTTTATTATTGCCTCTTGGGCATATCTCCAACAGCTATTAAAGTAGTCTATTCCTCCTCCATGATGTAATATTGACAGTGTGTGCATCATGTAGTACTTGGCGTAGGTTATGATTGTAATCTCTTGTAGATTATGAAGTTAACTATTACTATGATATTATTGATGCGATCTATTCCCCCTTTCATAGCTATTGTTGACAGTGTGTATGCTATGTTAGTACTCGGTCTAAATTGCAACGGTCTATTATGCACTCTAGAGGTTATTTTAATATGAACTCCGGATGTTGTGGAGCTTGTTTACTCCGGCTTGAGGTGTGCTTTGTAGCCCTACACAATGAATGGTGTTTGTTATCCAACAAGAGAGTGTTTAAAAGTAGCATTTATTTATCCAGTTATGTGATCATTGTTGAGAGTGTCCACTAGTGAAAGTATGATCCCTAGGCCTTATTTCTAAGCATTGAAACACCATTTCCAACAAGTTCTGTTACATGTTCGCTTGCTGCCATCTTTATTTCAGATTGCGATTACTACTTATAATCATCCATATTACTTGTATTTCACTATCTCTTCGCCGAACTAGTGCACCTATACATCTGACAAGTGTATTAGGTGTGTTGGGGACACAAGATACTTCTTGTATCATAATTGCAGGGTTGCTTGAGAGGGATATCTTTGACCTCTACCTCCTTGAGTTTGATAAACCTTGGGTGATTCACTTAAGGGAAACTTGCTGTTGTTCTACAAACCTCTGCTCTTGGAGGCCCAACACTGTCTACAGAACTAGAAGTGTGCGTAGACATCAAGCTATTTTCTGGCGCCGTTGCCGGGGAGGTAAGGTAAAAGGTATTCACATCCTCCGACTACTAAGCTATTTCCTAGCACTATTGCCGGTGTGTGAGTGCTCGAAGCTATTTCCTTTAGATCCCGCAATTGCATCTTTTTGTTTCTTGTTTTTTTATTTTTCACTAGTTAGGCATAATCGAAAACAAAATATTTTAGAAGATGACACTTTGCCAAAATATGATAGGACCGCTGTGTGTTTTGAACTCATTAATGAAAAGGAGAAACCCTCCCAAGTTTCTTCTATTGTTTCTGGAACTAAATCAGGTTATGTGGAGAAGCCTCCCTTCAAGCCTCTTCCTCCTAAAGAAGGGAATGAGGAGAAGGAAAAGAAGAAGAAGAAGGGAACGAAGAAGAAGAAGAAGAAGAAGAAGAAGAAGAGGGGAAATAAAAAGAAAGAGGTAACGGCATATCCCCGCGTGTATGAGGTAACAATAGGTAACCTTAAGTATGTTGCTCCTAATGATTATTATGATAATGAATCTGAGTACAATGATCTTCCTATGCCCTTTACCTACATTTGTGATCATGATTTAGAAGAGCACACTACTTTTGATATTGAAAATCTCTGGGAAACTAATTCTGAAAATGATGATGTTAATAATTGCCATAGTATTAGTACTATCCATGCTTCTTCCCATAATGATATAGAAAGCTCTAAGCTTGGGGATGAGGTGTTTGAAAATCCTTTTGTAACTGATGATTATGTGTTTGATACATCTCCTTCTAGTAACAATGATGGTATGGTTACAGAAGAACATACTGTGGAAGATAACTATTCTATTTCTCATGATGACACTATGCCTCCAATCTTTGATAATTATTATAAAGAATGCTATGACATAGGTTATAATTATCCTTATGAAACTTGTCATAGTTATGATGGGATTGCCAAAAACAATTCCCTTAGTATGCAACTTGTTTACCATGTTCAAATTCTTGATAATGATCCTGCTCCAATTACTATTAATGAGAATAATTCTTCTTATGCCAAAATTAATGATACTTTTATGCATATGAACCATGATAAGAATGTTTTAAATGATGGTTATATTGTGGATTTCATCAATGATGCTACTGAAAGTTATTATGAGAGAGGGAAACATGGTTATATGCATCTTAATAATATTAAGTTTCCCCTCTTTATGTTGAGAATCTTGGAGTTACTCGTGTTTTATCTTCCTATGCTTGTCACTTTGTTCTTCATGAATTTGTTTGTTTACAAGATTCCTTTTCATAGGAAGTGGGTTAGGCTTAAATTTGTTTCATACTTGATTTTTGATGCTCTCTTTGCTTCAACTCTCATCCTTATGTGAGCATCATTAAAATTACTGAGCCCATCTTAATGGCTATAAAGAAAGCACTTCTTGGGAGATAACCCATGTTTTTATTTTGCTACTGTTTTGTTGTTTCTTGGAAGTTGTAACTACTGTAGCAACCTCTCCTTATCTTTACTTTATTGCATTGTTGTGCCAAGTAAAGTCTTTGATAGTAAGGTTGATACTAGACTTGGATTTCTGCGCAGAAAAAGATTTCTAGCTGTCACGAATTTGAGTAGGTCTCTCTGTAGGAAACTTTAAAAAATCTGCGAAAATTCATGAGTAATCCTCAAATATATATGCAACTTTCATTCAATTTGATCTTCTTCATCTGAGCATGTTAAGTGCCTCATAACAATTCGTGTTTACGTACTGTTCTGTTTTGACAGATTCTGCCTTTTATTTCACATTGCCTCTTTTACTGTGTTGAGTGGATTTCTTTGCTCCATTAACTTTCAGTAGCTTTGGGTAATGTCCAGAAGTGTTAGGAATGATTGTGTCCTCTCTGAACATGTGAATTTTTGATTATGCACTAACCCTCTAATGAGATTGTTTTGAGTTTGGTGTGAAGGAAGTTTTCAAGGGTCAAGAGAGGAGGATGATATAATATGATCAAGAAGAGTGAAAAGTCTAAGCTTGGGGATGCCCCCGTGGTTCATCCCTGCATATTTCAAGAAGACTCAAGCATCTAAGCTTGGGGATGCCCAAGGCATCCCCTTCTTCATCAACAACTTATTAGGTCACCTCTAGTGAAACTATATTTTTATTCCGTCACATCTTATGTGCTTTACTTGGAGCATCTGTGTGTTTTTGTTTTTGTTTTGTTATCTTAGTTCTCTGAATAAAATCGGATCCTAGCAATCCTTGTGTGGGAGAGAGACACGCTCCGCTTTTTCATTTGAACACTTGTGTTCTTCGTTTTACTTTTAATGTTCATGGCAAAAGTTAAAAGCTACTACATTTATTACTATTTGGTTGGAAACAGAAAATGCTTCATGTGGTAGTTGGTATATTGTCTTGAATAATTTGATACTTGGCAATTGTTTTGAGCTCTCAAGTAGATCATGTTTAAGCTCTTGCATCATGTAGTTTAAACCTATTAGTGGAGAACTACCATAGAGCTTGTTGAAATTTGGTTTGCATGATTGGTCTCTCTAAGGTCTAGATATTTTCAGGTAAAAGTGTTTGAACAACAAGGAAGACAGTGTAGAGTCTTATAATGCTTGCAATATGTTCTTATGTAAGTTTTGCTGCACCGGTTCATACTTGTGTTTGCTTCAAACAACCTTGCTAGCCAAAGCCTTGTACTGAGAGGGAATGCTTCTCGTGCATCCAAAACCTTGAGCCAAAACTTATGCCATTTGTGTCCACCATACCTACTGATACGTATCCAACGTATCCATAATTTCTGATGTTCCATGCTTGTTTTATGACAATACCTACATGTTTTGCTCACACTTTATAATGTTTTTATGCGTTTTCCGGAACTAACCTATTAACAAGATGCCGAAGTGCCGGTTCTCGTTTTCGTTGTTTTTGGTTCCAGAAAGGCTGTTCGGGCAATATTCTCGGAATTCGACGAAACAAAGACCCAGTATCTTATTTTTCCCGGAAGACCCCAGAACACCGAAGGAGAGTCGAAGGCGGGCCAGGAGGCCACCACACGCTAGGGCCACGCGGGCTCCACCCTGGCCGCGCCGGCCTATGGGGAGGAGGCCCTAGGTGCCCTCCTGCGCCGCCTCTTCGCCTATATAAGCCCTTTCGACCTAAAAACGCGATACCAATTGAAAAACTCTAGAAAGACTCCAGGGGCGCCGCCGCCATCGTGAAACTCCAATTTGGGGGACAAAAGTCTCTGTTCCGGCACCCTGCCGGGACGGGGAAGTGCCCCCGGAAGCCATCTCCATCGACGCCATCGCCTCCATCATGCTCCGTGAGTAGTTCCCCCATGGACTACGGGTTCTAGCAGTAGCTAGTTGGTACTCTCTCTCCCATGTACTTCAATACAATGATCTCATGAGCTGCCTTACATGATTGAGATCCATCCGATGTAATCGGTGTTGTGTTTGTTGGGATCCGATGGATGATACATTATGATTAGTCTATCTATAAAGTTTGTGAAGTTATTGTTGCTTTGCAATCTTGTTATTCTTAATGCTTGTCACTAGGGCCCGAGTGGCATGATCTTAGATTTAAGCTCTATATTTATTGCTTAGATTGTATCTACAAGTTGTATGCACAAGTCTATGTCCGGAACCAAAGGCCCCAAAGTTACAGAAATTGGGACAACTGGAGGGGAAGGCGTAGGTATGAGGATCACATGTTTTCACCAAGTGTTAATGCTTTGCTCCGGTGCTCTATTAAAAGGAGTACCTTAATAGCCAGTAGATTCCCTTGAGGCCCGGCTGCCACCGGCTGGTAGGACAAAAGATGTCATGCAAGTTTCTTATTGCGAGCACGTATGACTATATATGGAAAACATGCCTACATAATTAATAATCTTGATGTTCTGTCTTAATGCTATTTCAATCCTATCAATTGCCCAACTGTAATTTGTTCACCCAACACTTGTCACTTGTTATTGGAGAGTTACCACTAGTGTAGATCGCTGGGAACCCCGGTCCATCTCTCATCATCATATACTTGTTCTATATGTCATTGGAAGTAGTATCAACTATTTTCTGGTGCCATTGCTTCTGTGTTACTGTTACTTCTGTTGTGTTACTATTACTATTGCTCTCATATTACTGCTGCTTTCACATCACCCCTGTTACTAGTGCTTTTCTAGGTGCAGCTGAATTGACAACTCAGTTGTTAAGGCTTATAAGTATTCTTTACCTCCCCTTGTGTCGAATCAATAAATTTGGGTTTTACTTCCCTCGAAGACTGTTGCGATCCCCTATACTTGTGGGTTATCAAGACTATTTTCTGGCGCCATTGCCGGGGAGGCATAGCTCTACTCATAAGTTCACCTGGGGAGTACACTCTACCTCTCTCTCTATTTTTATTTTGTTTTATTTTGTTTTGCTTAGTTTACTTTTGTCTAGTTTATTTGTGCTTAGTTTATTTCTGCCTAGTATTACTTTGCTTAGTTTACTTTTGTCTAGTTTCTTTTTGTTTTGTTTTATTTTTCTCATATACCCAAAAATCCATAAAAATTTGAAAAATCGAAAAATTAAAAACTGTTGTTATGGAAGAACGCATAACCATGTTGGAGCTTATAGAATTATATAATAATTATATAGAATCAAGAGCGGGTGAAGTGATGAGTGCTGTGATAGAAAAATTGAATACAATTGCTCAAATCTTGCTTAAATGCCATGATATAAATTGTTGCTCTAAAGAGGATACTAAACATCTTAAATTTCAATGTGGCTTTAGTGAAGAAGTTTTAATTAAGAACTATAATTGGAATAACTATATTCATCTTGGGTTCGAAGAGGTAGAACAATTTTTTTTGTTTATGGGAGCTTCTGAGATCGAATCCTTCATAGCTAAAAATTATGAAACTTGTGTTGTTTGTAATGACCTTAAAGATTATGTCTCTTCTATCCTTAATTTTTGCATAGAAAGCTGCAACGATAATCCTTATATTATTGATTATAAAGAGAGACTCGTTAATGCACAAGAATATGCTCACAGTTTGCAGGAACCTGTGGAAGAAGAAATTGATGAACCTGAAAGCTCATTGGATGAAAAAGAGGAGGAAATTGATGAACCTGAAAGCTCATTGGATGAAAAAGAAGAGGAGAGTGATGAACAAAAGGAGGAAGAATGGATTAGCTACCCATGCCAACCTTCTAATGAGAGTAACTCTTTATCTCTTACACTATTTGATTATCCTCCATGCTTACCAAAAGAGGATGAATGTTATGTTCCTGTGGATTCTCTTGAAATATTTCCTATGAGTAAAACTTGTGAAAATAATTATGCTATTGTTATTTATGATAATCCATGCTACTTTGATAAATCTTATGATAATGCTTTATTTGTGCCTGATGTCGAAATGCATGGTACTAAAGAGTTTTGCGTAGCAAATGTTTATGATAAAGCTCTAGATGATGGTCCTATGTTACTTGATAATATTAATTGTACTACTAATGAAAATGGGATTGGAGAAATCTTGACTTTATGTAGGAGTCCCATATCTCTTGAGATTGATCAATCATCATGTTATATTATTGATAAAAGTGTGTTTGAGAGTTTTAATCCCACTATTTTTGAGCTTGATAAAAACTATGTGTTTATGGATCATGAGAAACATGCTTTATGTGATAGTTATATTATTGAGTTTGTTCATGAAGCTACTGAAAATTATTATGAGAGAGGAAAATATGGTTGTAGAAGTTTTCATGGTACTAAAACACCTCTCTATATGCTTAAAATTTTGAAGTTACTCTTGTTCTATCTTCCTATGCTTGCCACTTTGTTCTTCATGAATTTATTTGTGTACAAGATTCCTATGCATAGGAAGTGGGTTAGACTTAAATATGTTTTGAATTTGCTTTTTGATGCTCTGTTTTGCTTCAACTCTTATTTCTTGCGAGTGCATCATTAAAATTGCTGAGCCCATCTTAATGGCTATAAAGAAAGCACTTCTTGGGAGATAACCCATGTCTTTATTTTGCTACTGTTTTGTTGTGTTTTAGAAGTTGTTAATGCTGTAGCAACCTATCCTTATCTTTATTTTATTGCATTGTTGTGCCAAGTGAAGTCTCTAATAGAAGGTTGATACTAGATTTGGATTTCTACGCAGAAACAGATTTCTATCTATCACGAATTTGGGTAAGATTCTCTGTAGGTAACTCAGAAAAATCTGCCAATTTACGTGCGTGTTCCTCAGATATGTACGCAACTTTCATTAGTTTTGAGTTTTCTGATTTGAGCAACGGAAGTACCTCTTAAATTTTTGTCTTTCCTGGCTGTTCTGTTTTGGCAGATTCTGACTCTGTTTTTTGCATTGTCTCTTGTGGACTTTCAGCAAGGCTTTCTAGACGTGGAGAGCTGTAGCTAATGTTTTATTGAGTTCTTGCAATGTGTCACTACAGGACTAAGGTGGATTAAAGTTTTTTCGAGTACTAACCCGTCTAATGAAGTTTATGAGAAGTTTGGTGTGAAGGAAGTTTTCAAGGGTCAAGAGAGGAGGATGATATATGATCAAGAAGAGTGAAAAGTCAAAGCTTGGGGATGCCCCCGTGGTTCATCCCTGCATATTTCAATAAGACTCAAGCGTCTAAGCTTGGGGATACCCAAGGCATCCCCTTCTTCATCAACAATTTATCAGGTTTCTTCTATTGAAATTATATTTTTATTCAGTCACATCTTATGTGCTTTACTTGGAGCGTCTGTTTGTTTTTATTTTTGTTTTTGTTTGAATAAGATCGGATCCTAGCAATCCTTGTTTGGGAGAGAGACACGCTCCGCTTTTTCATATGAACACTTGTGTTCTTCGTTTTACTTTTAATGTTCAATGATAAAAGTTGGAAGCTGTTGCATTTATTGTTATTTGGTTGGAAACAGAAAATGCCTCATATTGACTTGGATAATTTGATACTTGGAAATTGTTTTGAGGTCTCAAGTAGATCATGATTAAGTTCTTGCATCATGTAGTTTAAACCTATTAGTGGAGAACTACCGTAGAGCTTGTTGAAATTGGTTTGCATGATTGGTCTCTCTAAGGTTTAGATATTTTCTGGTAAAAGTGTTTGAGCAACAAGGAAGACAGTGTAGAGTATTATAATGCTTGCAATATGTTTTTATGTAAGTTTTGCTGTACCGGTTCATACCTGTGTTTGCTTCAAATAACCTTGCTAGCCTAAGCCTTGTACTGAGAGGGAATGCTTCTCGTGCATCCAAAACCTTGAGCCAAAACCTATGCCATTTGTGTCCACCATACCTACCTACTATGTCGTATTTCCTGCCATTCCAAGTAAATACTTCATGTGCTACCTTTAAACAATTCAAAATGCTTCTCAATTTGTGTCAATGTTTTATAGCTCATGAGGAAGTATGTGGTGTTTTATCTTTCAATCTTGTTGGGCAGCTTTCACCAATGGACTAGTGGCTTCATCCGCTTATCCAATAATTTTGCAAAAAGAGCCGGCAACGGGGTTCCCGACCCCAATTAATCAACTTTCATTAATAATTCTCTTCACATGTTTTGCTCTGATTCGTCAGTAAGCAACTTAATTTTGCAAATAGACACTCCTCCATGGTATGTGAAATGTTGGAAGGCACCCGAGGATTCGGTTAGCCATGGCTTGAGAAAGCAAAGGTGGGGAGGATTGTCATCTAAATAAAACTAAAATAAAAAGGCACTCCTTCATGGTATGAGATTGTTGGCAGGCACCCGAGGATTCGGTTAGCCATGGTTTGTGAAAGCAAGGTTGGAAGGAGTGTCACCCAAAAATAAAAATAAATTAAACTAAAGTACATGTGAGAGATAATGTTCATGGGAGCCGCTCTTCGAAAGTCTGTTTGGCGAGGGGGTTAGAGTGCCCACTACCATTCGTTGACAACAACAAACACATCTCAAAACTTTACCTTTATGCTCTCTATATGATTTCAAAACTTGAAAAGCTCTAGCACATGATTTAATCCCTGCTTCCCTCTGCGAAGGGCCTTTCTTTTACTTTATGTTGAGTCAGTTTACCTACTTCCTTCCATCTTGGAGGCAAACACTTGTGTTAACTGTGCATTGATTCTTACATACTTGCTTATTTGCATTCATCATATTACTTTATGTTGACAATTATCCATGAGATATGCATGTTGAAAGTTGAAAGCAATCGCTGAAACTTAAATCTTCCTTTGTGTTGCTTCGATGCCTTTACTTTGAATTTATTGCTTTATGAGTTAACTCTTATGCAAGACTTTTGATGCTTGTCTTGAAAGTATTATTCATGAAAAATTTTGCTATATGTTATCTATTTGTTAGCAACTATAGATCATTGCCTTGAGTCACTGCATTCATCTCATATGCTTTATAATAGTATGATCAAGGTTATGTAAGTAGCATGTCACTACAGAAATTATTCTTTTTATCGTTTACCTACTCGAGGACGAGTAGGAACTAAGCTTAGGGATGCTGATACGTCTCCAACGTATCCATAATTTCGATGTTCCATGCTTGTTTTATGACAATACCTACATGTTTTGCTCACACTTTATAATGTTTTTATGCGTTTTCCGGAACTAACCTATTAACAAGATGCCGAAGTGCCGGTTCTCGTTTTCTGCTCGCTTTTGGTTCCGTAAAGGCTGTTCGGGCAATATTCTCGAATTCGACGAAACAAAGACCCGAGTATCTTATTTTTCCCGGAAGACCCCGAACACCGAAGGAGAGTCGGAGGCGGGCCAGGGGCCACCACACGCCAGGGCCGCGCGGGCTCCACCCTGGCCGCGCCGGCCTATGGGGAGGAGGCCCTAGGCGCCCTCCTGCGCCGCCTCTTCGCCTATATAAGCCCTTTCGACCTAAAAACGCGATACCAATTGAAAAACTCCAGAAAGACTCCAGGGGAGCCGCCGCCATCGCGAAATTCCAATTTGGGGGACAGAAGTCTCTGTTCCGGCACCCTGCCGGGACGGGGAAGTGCCCCCGGAAGCCATCTCCATCGACGCCATCGCCTCCATCATGCTCCGTGAGTAGTTCCCCCATGGACTACGGGTTCTAGCAGTAGCTAGTTGGTACTCTCTCTCCCATGTACTTCAATACAATGATCTCATGAGCTGCCTTACATGATTGAGATCCATCTGATGTAATCGGTGTTGTGTTTGTTGGGATCCGATGGATGGTACATTATGATTAGTCTATCTATAAAGTTTGTGAAGTTATTGTTGCTGCAATCTTGTTATTCTTAATGCTTGTCACTAGGGTCCGAGTGGCATGATCTTAGATTTAAGCTCTATATTTATTGCTTAGATTGTATCTACAAGTTGTATGCACAAGTCTATGTCCGGAACCAAAGGCCCCAAAGTGACAGAAATTGGGACAACTGGAGGGGAAGGCGTAGGTATGAGGATCACATGTTTTCACCAAGTGTTAATGCTTTGCTCCGGTGCTCTATTAAAAGGAGTACCTTAATAGCCGATAGATTCCCTTGAGGCCCAGCTGCCACCGCCCGGTAGGACAAAAGATGTCATGCAAGTTTCTCATTGCGAGCACGTATGACTATATATGGAAAACATGCCTACATAATTAATAATCTTGATGTTCCGTCTTAATGCTATTTCAATCCTATCAATTGCCCAAGCTGTAATTTGTTCACCCAACACTTGTCACTTGTTATTGGAGAGTTACCACTAGTGTAGATCGCTGGGAACCCCGGTCCATCTCTCATCATCATATACTTGTTCTATATGTCATTGGAAGTAGTATCAACTATTTTCTGGTGACATTGCTTCTGTGTTACTGTTACTTCTGCTGTGTTACTATTAATATTGCTCTCATATTACTGCTGCTTTCACATCACCCCTGTTACTAGTGCTTTTCCGAGTGCGAGCTTGAATTGACAACTCAGTTGTTAAGGCTTATAAGTATTCTTTACCTCCCCTTGTGTTGAATCAATAAATTTGGGTTTTACTTCCCTCGAAGACTGTTGCGATCCCCTATACTTGTGGGTTATCACCTACCTACTATGTGGTATTTCTCTGCCATTCCAAAGTAAATTGCTTGCATGCTACCTTTAAAATTTCATTCCTTGTCTTTGCAATATATAGCTCATGGGAAAATAGCTTAAAAACTATTGTGGTAAAGAATATGTAGCTTATGTATCTTATTTCTTATAAGTTGCTTGTTGAGCGGTAACCATGTTTAAGGGGACGCCATCAACTATTACACCTTTGTTGAATATCATGTGAGTTGCTATGCATGTTCGTCTTGTCTGAAGTAAGGGTGATTTATCATGATTAAATGGTTGGAGTATGCATATTGTTAGAGAAGAACATTGGGCCGCCAACCAAAGCCATGTATCATGGTGGAAGTTTCAGTTTGGACATTAATCCTCAATCTCTTATGAGAATATTATTTGTTATTGAATGCTTAAAGCATTAAAGAGGAGTCCATTATCTGTTTTCTATGTTGTCCCGGTATGGATGTCCTCGAGTTGAGATCTATCAAAAATGAGAAATCAAATGCGATCTATCTCCTTGGACCTTTGTACAGGCGGCATAGAGGTACCCCTTTGTCACACTTGGTTGAAACATATGTAATGCAATGATAATCCATGGAAATCCAAGCTAATTAGGACAAGGTGCGAGCACTATTGGTATTCGATGCATAAAACTTGCAACTTATAAGATGTTTTATGCATAACACATATGAATTATTACTACCGTTGACAAAATTGTTTCTATGATTTCAAAATAAAAAGCTCTAGCACAAAATAGTAATCCCTGCTTCCCTCTGCGAAGGGCCTTTCTTTTACTTTATGTTGAGTCAGTTTACCTACTTCTTTCTATCTTAGAAGCAAACACTTGTGTCAACTGTGTGCATTGATTCCTACATACTTGCTTATTTGCATTTATCATATTACTTTGCGTTGACAATTATCCATGAGATATACATGTTGAAGTTGAAAGCAACTGCTGAAACTTATATCTTCCTTTGTGTTGCTTCAAAACTTTCTACTAAGAATTTATTGCTTTATGAGTTAACTCCTATGCAAGTCTTATTGATGCTTGTCTTGAAAGTACTATTCATGAAAAGTCTTTGCTATATGATTCAGTTGTTTAGTCATTGTCTTTACCATTGCTTCGAATCACTTCATTCATCTCATATGCTTTACAATAGTATTGGTCAAGATTATGATAGTAGCATGTCACTTCAGAAATTATCCTTGTTATCGTTTACCTACTCGAGGGCGAGTAGGAACTAAGCTTGGGGATGCTTGATACGTCTCCAATGTATCTATAATTTCTTATGTTTCATGCTAGTTTTATGACAATACCTACATGTTTTATTCATACTTTATATCATATTATGGCATTTATTGGACTAATCTATTAACAAGATGCCACAGTGCCAGTTTCTGTTTATTATGTCTGTTTATTGCAGAAAAGGCCCAAAAACCAAAGTGCTCGGAAAAATCCAAAAAAATCACAGAAATTCTATTTCGCCAGAAGACTCACGGAGCCAGAAGGGCCAGGCCAGAGGAGGCCCAGGGCCTCCTCCCCATCAGCCGGCGCGGCCAGGAGGGAGGCCGCCCCACCCTATGGTGTGGGCCCCTCGTGCCTCCTCCGATGCCGCCCTTTCGCCTATATATGCCCCCAGACGCGAAAACCCTACCAGAACAGACGATATTCCACGAAGAGTTCCGTAGCCGCCGCCATCGCGAAGACAAGTTTCGGGGGACAGAAGTCTCTGTTCCGGCACGCCGCCCGGACGGGGAATTGCCCCCGGTGTCATCTCCATCGACACCACCGCCATCTTCATCGCCGTTGCTTGTCTCCCATGATGAGGAGGAGTAGTTCTCCCCGAGGCTGAGGGCTCTACCGGTAGCTATGTGGTTCATCTCTCTCTCCCATGTGATCTTTATGTGATCATGAGCTTTGTATCACTATTAATCTATGAGCTACTCTAGTGATGTTATTAAAGTAGTCTATTCCTCCTCCATGATGTAATGTTGACAATGTGTGCATCGTGTAGTACTTGGCGTAGGTTATGATTGTAATCTCTTGTAGATTATGAAGTTAACTATTACTATGATATTATTGATGCGATCTATTCCCCCTTTCATAGCTATTGTTGACAGTGTGTATGCTATGTTAGTACTCGGTCTAAATTGCAACGGTCTATTATGCACTCTAGAGGTTATTTTAATATGAACTCCGGATGTTGTGGAGCTTGTTTACTCCGGCTTGAGGTGTGCTTTGTAGCCCTACACAATGAATGGTGTTTGTTATCCAACAAGAGAGTGTTTAAAAGTAGCATTTATTTATCCAGTTATGTGATCATTGTTGAGAGTGTCCACTAGTGAAAGTATGATCCCTAGGCCTTATTTCTAAGCATTGAAACACCGTTTCCAACAAGTTCTGTTACATGTTCGCTTGCTCCCATCTTTATTTCAGATTGCAGTTACTACTTATAATCATCCATATTACATGTATTTCAATATCTCTTCGCCGAACTAGTGCACCTATACATCTGACAAGTGTATTAGGTGTGTTGGGGACACAAGAGATTTCTTGTATCGTAATTGCAGGGTTGCTTGAGAGGGATATCTTTGACCTCTACCTCCCTGAGTTCGATAAACCTTGGGTGATTCACTTGAGGGAAACTTGCTGCTGTTCTACAAACCTCTGCTCTTGAAGGCCCAACACTGTCTACAGAAATAGAAGTGCGCGTAGACATCAGGCACCCGCGCCTTGCTGAGATTCGCCCTAGCCATCGCACGGCATCTACTTTGCATACAACATCCGGGCGATGGAGGAACCATGGGGTGGGGTGGGGGGGGATCTGCTACATTTGTTTCGAAATATAAGCCTTTTTGGAAAGTTAAACTAGCTTTAATAATTGTTTTTAAAAGCTAAGGTTTAGGTTTTGGAAAAGAGGTAATACTAGTGTACTTAATTAATTCTCGCAGACTGCGATTAGCAAATGACAATACAGAATGTGGTGTACACGAAGCAGCTGGGCACATATATGACAGCTTTGCTGTTTTGGTGGTGGTTATACTATTGTTGCTAATATTTGAGTATCGTAGGGAGACTTCTTTTATTAGTTTTCTTTTTTTATTGTGTGTATTCGTAGTACTATTAGGGTATAGCATTGTTGCAGAGGCTAGATGTTATTGGTATCTATTAATATTAATATATTTCTTTTATGTAAAATATATGACAGCTTTACGAGCGATTACAAGGCCGGCGCCAGCAGATCGACTGCAGCTTGATCGACCTCGGTGAAAAATGGTGGTGTTTTTGTGGGAGCTGGTGCAGGCCAGAGAATCTTGGCGCTTACTAAAACATGGTTCCATGTGTGAGGGAACTGGGAGCAGCACGGTTGTGTTCTGATGAAAGTCCATTATAGTGAAAAAAATTAGTACTCCCTCCAGCCTAAATACGCGGGAAAAAAAAGGTATTCTCGAAAAGTAGTACTCCCTCCGGTTCATATTAATTGACTCTAATATGGATGTATCTAGATACATTTTAGTTCTAGATACATCCATGTTGAAGTCAATTAATATGAATCGGATGGAGTAGTAAAGATGGGCGTAAAGGCGCGATTGTCACACGCGCAGCACAACAGATCTGTATCTTCTTTTTCATCTGAGAACCTACAAGGCTACAAAGTGATCTGTCAAATAACTTGGTGTAAAAGCCTAAGTTTTGGGACGACTAATATCTAGGATCAAGTTGAGCCAGGCCCAACAATCCAAAATGGAAAAATAGTCAAATCATATAACCATTCTGTATGCAACTTCTGCGCCAAGTTTGAAGCACAAATATTTGTACTCGATTAAATACCCACCAGGATTCTTTACCAGGGAGCTCGTTGCAAACAATAAAAATGAAGGAGTCCAGCTGTATCCATAAAGTCAATGTCATTGCAGCAAATTACACTACACAGCTACATATTATACCATTTTTTAGGGAAACCTATTATGCCATAATAAAAATTACTGCATGAGGATTAACTCCTTTTATCCAACACCACACCCCTGAGCCCAACAAGAGCAGATTACAACTGGGCGATTACAACAGGAGTTAAGCTAACAGAATGACCCACTTTACTTGAGGATGAGATCCAAACAAAAAATTATGACAACACACAGACGCATCTAGCTATCACACGCTTTTTTTGTTTGTTGCCGGAATAACCTAAGCTATCCCGTGGAAAAAAAAAACAAATAACCTAAACTACATTTACAAGAAATAGTCAGGCGTTCTTCGAGTCACGTCAGGCTCTCCTCTCCGTGGGGCAGGCTCGAACTGCAGCCACAAGATCACAAGCATGGCACATGTCAAGAAAACTGTCAGATCAAAAGATGGCAGCTACAGCTATGACAGAACAAGAATTTACCTGGATGAAAGTATGCTCCCTGCAATCATCCACCTCCAAGATCGACGCCATGTTACCGCAGCGGTAACAATAGTTAGGTGCACTAAATATTGTCACAACCTTTTGCTCCTGTTTTATTCAAAAGGGCATTAGTGACACTGGATGCAAAATGAACCGCAGTTGAATTAGCTCAGAAAAGCGATGATTACGTGTGCCCAGTTGAATCCCTCCATAACCAACTGATGAGCTCTTGATATTAACTTAAGGCCATTGGTATGGTTAAATTGTTCTGAAATATCCTGAAAAAAGAAAACCCAAATGTCAACTCAAGCAAAGACAGCAAAAACAGTAGGAAATAATGTCATAAGCTAAACCTGGCCAAATGTGTATCCAGCACCACGTGGTGAAATGCCCCAACCACATCGGTCATCAGGATCAGACCATAGAAGGTCACACATCGGCCCCTCGTGAGGGACTTCTTGGACACGATCAAAGCTTCGAACGTTATCAAGTGTCTCGATGGATGGTGATAGTCCACCATGCAGACAAAATATCTCCGACTCAACCTAGTATAATAACAATACAAGATGTTAAATTTAGGGAAGCAATTTTTTTCAAAAACCTAAATCATAAACACACTAGTCATGCTTCTCAATATAAAATCTCAATAGTACTAACAAAATGAGCATGTTTTTTAACAATGTTGGTCAAAACTAGATGCTAAGAGGTTTTAGAATCAAGTCTAAACATTGCAACACTTGGTGCTAAGAAAAAAGATTCTCCAACCAGTTCAAGTACTAACACCTTGTTGCAGTACAGAGTTGACCCCTATGTGCACCCCTACAGCCCCAAAAGTCGCTAGTTTCTGTGGGTGAAGTGGATGGAGAATGGATAAACAATTCTGACTAGCAGGCCCAAAAGTTGGTGCTAAGAAAGAAAGACCTTGCAGCAGTCTTGGCTTTGTAGACTCGGTCACATGTGGCATATTTCTAGTGTGCCCTAAATATCCAAGCTACAGCAACCAAGCTTAACTTTTTCAGGCAGGGCAATCTCAAAAATAGAAATGTGTAGTTCCAGTTCCGTCATACACACTACATTCTTATCTGTTTCCTATCTCATACAAAAATGACTACTGATAGATACATCACAAAGTCAACTTGGATTATTTCAGTGGATCTGACACAAAACTAGGTTGCAGTAATTTATTTGATAAACCTCTGAAATAAATGTGCTTATTACTATAAAGAAATGTGCAGAGCATGCCCAAACAGACAAAGTCCTAATCTAGCAACAGAATAAACAAGTACATGGGGACGTAAGAAAAATAAAATTGATATAAGAGTTGGCAAGATGAAATTGAGCTGATACTAACCAATGCTGTCAATGGTAAATAGTCAAAAAGATCCGTGAAGGTTTTCCATACATTGGCACTTCCATACCTGCAACAACCAGGTCAAATAGTTTGGATGTAAGATCTAGCTGCAAAGTGTCCATGAAACTAATCAGAGAAAATCGAGGATCAGTTTTATCAAAGATGGAAGGGATTCTTTGACATGCTACGTAAAATGTTCGTCAATCCTTATGTAAGAAACTGTACTAATCTTCGATAGACTACAGAAATCTGATCTATTCTGACATAATAAAAAAAACAATGTGCCGCTTGCATCACTTAAAACAAAGGGAACAGGGATGGATGTTACTTACTTCCGTAAGCACTCGTCATAAAATCCATAAACTTGAGTGATCTGCAGGATGATTAGAGTTCATTGCTCAATAATATATTATATACAAAAATTCACAGAATATGAACACAAAATAGTTTGATTATATCTTATAAAATTGTACCTGTCTGCTCTCATGATTTCCTCTAAGAATTGTAATTCTCTGTGGATAGCGAACTTTCAAAGCCACCAGAAGCTGTTTAATTTCAAGAAAATGTTAGCACTTCAGCTTCAAAATAACTTCTAAAGAAAATGGTGCTGGTTAGTAGTCCTACCGATACAGTTTCAACAGAATAGTAACCACGGTCCACATAATCTCCCATAAATAGGTAGTTTGTATCGGGACACTGGTGATGATAACCATAGAAAAACAAGCTGACATAAGAATCGACTGATTCAGGGTGAAGTGCAAGAAATAGGAGGAATCATGGGAATAAAAGAGAAAGAACAAGGCTTTTAAATGAAAGATAATACCTTCCCACCGATCCGGAATAGTTCCGCAAGATCATGAAACTGACCATGAATATCACCGCATATAGTGACAGGGCTTCTCACAGGCTGAAAGGGAGGTTTAATTTTAAGATGATGGCAAAGATCAACTAGACCAACAGCGGAAAAAAAAAACAATTTTTGACATCTACAATACATTGTCATGCTTGTCTAAAATTGAAAGCTCAGATACTCCTGTCCTGATATAATTCAATCTTTACTTTCTAGATCAATTCCACTAAGAAAATAACTACAGGAAGATTTGTATCACAACCAAACTTTCTAAATTTCAAGTGACAATGATGCAACATTGAGTATCCATTTTGACAGTAGAACAACTTCCATCTGACTAGAACCTAGAAGAAAAATTCAATTGTTACCACACAGTTGACCAAAGAATCCTTTGAGGTTGCACTAAAACTTAAACTGCATTATAATATGTCTAGGCAGATTTCCTCCTACATCAATAAAGTTAACAAGATTGTGGATGGCACGGGAGATTGACTTTGTGGCTTAATGTAGAACATATCATAAACGTGCGGCATGAAATGAAGTTCATAAGATTGAGTTGCTGGTTTAATGTAGAACGTCTGATGGCATACCTGAACATTGCTTTCCTCCATGAGAATCTCTTTAGCTTTCTCACACAGTGCTTTCAGCTGCAAAAGAAATGTTTATAAGGTGAAGATGACTTGTGAGACGATAACAAATTAATTCTTCGAAGTGCCAAGAACAACATAAATCTGGTACACATTTTGGTCGTATTGTTCAGGGTCAAAAATGAAGGTCAAGACCGCCTATATCCGCAACTATAAAAAGAAACAGGTATTGGTATTGAGATCCTCTCTTAAGCATGTCGATCACACTATTTTACACCAATTCCTAAAATGTACACACCACGGAGGAGATGGGCACTGTAACATTACACAATTACATTTGGATTTTCCTAGTAGTACATCGAAACCAGTAGCAAACTAATAAACATTTGATGTATAAAATGAATGCACCAGCAACCTAGTACACCATTAAAGCTCCATTCTTTTTTCGATTAAGAAAAAGCGGGCAACGGATCCGTCCGGCCTGCCGATCCGCCAGAATCCACCCGAAGAAACATCCAAAATCAAACAGCGAGAAATCGAAAGCAAGTATGTAGTGAGAAGAGCCGGACCTTTGGCTCGGCGAGGGGCTTGCACTGCAAGAGCTGCTCGATCTCCTCGTCGAGGCCGCCATGCGGGTTCCCCATCCTGTCCTCCCCCTCTTCTTCGTCCCCCCGGCCGCCGGCGCAGCGAAACCTGACACCAGATCTACCGGGAGAGGCGACCGAGAGAGGAGGGGTGGACGAGGAGGAGGAGGCGGAGCTGCGAGAGGTGCGGAGAGGCGGAGGAGGAAGCGGTTGAATAGCCAAGAAAAAAGATATCTTTTTTAGTTGCCTCGGCGCTCGGGTGGTGGTGGTGGTGGTGATGATGCGTGGCGGTGGCCGGCCGGTAACTCTGAGGTCGGGGTTGGCCGTGGAACGGGTCCGCGGGCCGGATCCACGAATTGGACCCTCCCTCTTGGTTCCCTACGCTCGTCCAGGATTGCATGGAGACGGAGGGTGTGGGTGATCGTATTTACTGCTCAGTTTCATCAATGAATAATACTTAGTACATTTTTTTAAGTCAAGCTAAGCAAAGGTTAACTGGACTTTTAGAAAGAAAAAACTATCAAAAAATATGTTACTAGAGCATTGTATGGATATCATATAAAATCCAATGAATTATTCTTTTAGTATCAACAAGTAAGACTTAAATATTTTATTTTCCACGTTAATGAAATTTTGTAAGAACTTGGTAAAACTTTAGATTTTCCAAAAATAATATAAAATTTATTTATTGAAATGGAGGTCTAAATAGGAGCAGCCCACTAAGTTAAATTCTTGCAATATGCAAGCATGCCACCTCGCTTCCTTCAGTTTTCGTGTTAGTTCTATGCCACGCCAATCCGTTTCCGTGTAGACATGCATGTGCCTAAGCACCGGCACTATCAAATAGGGGCAATTTAACATGAAACCAAAGGTTTTAAGTTCATTTTACTTTTCCCTGTTATGTTCGTGTTTTGTTAACGTCCTAGCCGAGTGTTTGTCTCCTTCGTTCAATAAACCATGATTCACGTGCCAACATCTCGATCAATGGCCATGAAGGCGATCTCTTTTCCTCTACGGCTCTACCCACTGTTCCTTCAAGAAATTGTTGCACATGGAACTGATGGAGGAATACGATACGGTCGCGTAAATTACCCCTATGAACTCTATAATGTGCCTGAATTTTGTTTTCAACGACGTGTCATGGTCCAAGGGGAAATCACATGCCCCTCCTTTGTACCTCCTATGCTTACGTTACCTCCTGCCCTCCTTGCTTGCGCTTGGTCCGGAAGGACGACGCCTTCTTACTCTAGACCAACATCTCCTCACTTTGTGATGTGGGTATGTCATATCGGGTCCTAAGCATTTCCATCCCTGGTACAAAGCCCAGGAAGGAATAGAAGAAAGTCCTGAAGAAATCCAGAAGAATCCGAAGATATCACGTTAAGAAAGTTAAGCCCATATCGGGTGAACCGACTTGTAATGTAGCACGACCTCGAGGTGGACTCTGAGACCTAGCCCGCTATATAAGGGCTAGGAGGAGCCACCGAGGGGTAGAGATTCAATCATATGAGATGCCTTGTAACCCTAGTTCTACATCACACAATCTCGGCGATTCGCCCTTGTTAATAATATTCGTCGGCTACCTAGTTTGGCTAACCGGTTTGTTGATTCGCCGGTGTCCTCCTTCCTAGAAACCAAAGTCCATCATCATGAGCATTGACAAGGTTAACCCTTTGTCACTTTGCCCCCTAAGCACCGTACCTATAGGTTATCCATATGTCCCTTCCTCTCGTAATTGAAGTGATACTTTTTATTTATATGAATTCTTCATTTGGAGATTGTGCTACTCTAAATGAAGTTGGAGAAGATCCTTCCTCTCGTAATTAACTTTTATTTTACCATTGCAAATTTGCTTCAAAGACAATTTTCCGTAGATTGACAATTGCCAGATTTTTTAATCTCATTTTGCACGATTTTCAATATGATTCCAGTGTTTTTCACATTGTCTGATGGCAACGACTAATCTCATTGGTAAAGTCTAATAATAATACTTTATGTGTGAGTCATTGGGATGGTCCACTAATATATTCACGTGAAAGAAAAAAGTCATCCACAAATGATGAAGTGGCAAACATTGTTGATTTTATATACAAGTTAAATTTGATTGCTTCCCTAAATTGTCAACATAAGGAAATACATCAGCTATTTAGTGATTTCAGTTAAGAAGTTGTATGTGCTCAAGTCATCATACTTTTGTCGGCAGCAATTTCTCTTGACCTACAACTAGGATGGCCTAACGATATTAACAACATTTCAGGCTCTATTGGGAATCCAAATACTCATTCTAGACACAAAATAGGGCAGCTTGCCTTTTTGCGATAGCAAGTTGCCATATCAATGTGTGAATCAGGTATTATAGGCCTTTATTTGATTTTATTTTCATTGAAAATCTGCATGTGACGCAAAGTTTTTCCTAGTTTATTTTTACTTGGTTTGTTTGTTTTGCAGTGAGGCTTCTCACGTGTATTATTTTGGTACTGTTAAGGTGACATGTTTTAAGTGCGGCGGCCTATGAGTTGTTTGTTGTTTCAAAAAACCTCCCAGTTTCACCTCATGTCTGATGTGAGTTGTGACGAACGAATCAGACACATCATGTGTTATGAACATGCGAGTATAAATGGTAGTTTATGCAACTTTGCTCCGCGAAGTTGTTGTTAGAAACTGCAGTACCTTTGGTGTCTACAATAACAATATATATAAAAAACCAAATGTCAGAGTTATCAGAATATGAAGAAACTAATTTTTTATGGAAAAATAAAGGTTCTTGTCTTGTGGGAAACGATGGACACATTTTTGGAATCCGGTACCAACATGTATAATATCCTCCAGAACGTTTTCTTTCAACCCTTTCAACCAATCAATACGATCTCTTAGGGCAGCTTTTGCTAAAACTCGATCAGTTTATTGAAAACGTGCTCTTGCTTCAGATATGAAACTTTGGGTATTCAGGGAAGCCCTTGTTATTCCCAATAAAATTTCCTAATAATAGATTGATTCACATATACAATAGCAATATGTCTTTGTCCTTATAATTTGTATATCCATTGTTGTCCTTTATACAAATAAATATGAATCATCTTTCCAATCGTTTGATGTCTTAAATATATACATATTAGGTTTGTGTACGCAGTTACCCAAAAATGTTATACATGGAAGAGGAGGTGTCATCACACCACCAACTTCTTTTCTAAAAGTAGTGAAGAGTCTATAACATCTCCATGCTCCACTTGTCTTTTCCATGTCTTTATCTTATTTTCTTAAAAAAATCTCTTCATAAACACTATGAGACATTTACACTTGACTAACCCATCATTGTGTTTACAAACTCCATGAAATTACATCTCCACTTGTCTTGCTCGTAGTTTTACGGTCTTTATCCGCTATTTTGGTGTCACGACTTCCATATGGGATGTGTTTAGTACCACCTATTGGCCTTTTTGGATTGCATGAATTATAAACCGCATAGGAAGAACCGGGGACAGAGCTAGGCGTGCCGGCCCGATCCATAGCCCCCTCCATATGTTGGATTTTGTCTTCTTAAATATCCCTTGTCGTATGTAAATTTGAACCTCAATTTTTCCAAAATTTACCCACATGCCCTTCCAAGTTTTATAATGTTCATGTGTGCCCTTGTGTAATATTTTTGGCTCTCTTCCCGGTAAGAATGATCGATTAAGGTATTGCATGTTACGTGGGTTACCACATATTTTGGTAGATTGTGTCTTTGGATGTGAATGTATACAAACACAAGAATTATAGGAATTTAGAGCAGCCACATTGGAGCGCTTACGGACGGGCACTAGGCATTAAATCCCATCCACTTTGCCTAATTCTTGGATGTTTTTCTAGCACCGACGCATGATTTGGACTCCAACTTTTATACATCTATTACAAAATATGGATAGCAAACTCCTTATGGTTTCTCCATATTATAACAGTGAATTTAAGCGCTTATATAAGTGTTATGTGGTGTGGGTGTTGTTGGAGAGATTGTGCAGAGGAGATAGAGAAAATAAAGGTGCATTGAAATCTTGGAAAAAAAATGAGCTTACTTTAGATATCAAGATAATATTATTGAGTTTAAATTTGTAGCCCAGATGTATTTTTTGCATATCCTCCAAAATATCTTTTAAATTCCCACATCCTGAGAATTCTCTAAAAAAATTATTGCTAAAAACTTTTCTTATGTTAAAACTGGCATTTTTCGAAAATGCATCGCAAGGACTATTAAATCACATATGTGTCATCCAACTAGAACTAAATATACTTTTAATGAATATAGGGTTAAAAAGGGGGTATATGTTACAAATGGCTAACAAGAAACAACTGATCATTAACCAAACAATAACTTCAAACTAGAAACTAGGGCACATGTGACCAAGTTGTTGCTTTCCCTCACACTTGATTGATTTGTTGCCAACATTTTGGCCGTCCACATAATTTGCCTGCCCATATTGGTAGAAAAATAGTAATATTCATGAGAACCAACTTATGGTTAGATGGTTACTAGGGCAATAATATTTTTAACCCACCAGAGTACAAACCCTAAATTAAACATTTTGACGTCTTACAAAAGACGGAATGTTCTTTCAGTGAAAGGCGAGGTTCCGCTCAATAACGAGATGTTGTTGGTGACTTTGTCAATCTCAAGACCCATCGGATGAGTTTTTTGGACTCAGTCTCTCGGGGTTGCTCGTAGGGGTTGGGTGTGGGCGCGTCTATATGTACGTATTTGTGAGCACATATGTCTCTACTATGTTTTGCAAAAAAAAAATCATTTCATTCGGAATTATAAGATGTTTTTTTCTTATGAATCTATTCGAGTACTATGTATGTCTATACATTTAAGTTTTAGTTTGTATCGTAGTCGATTTATTTTTTAGATCTGGAACTCCAAGTTTTTTTGTACATAGTGGTGTACGGATTAATTATGTAACTCCAAAACAGCTGGTGTCCCCCTAAGCACAAACTCTCGCACCCGTATTCCTTCTCCATCTAAACGATGCTGCATGGTAACCTTCGCTGCTCTCTCGTCGAGGCACCATCCTCAATTGGACTGGAGAAGCGGAGATCCATCCAACGGGAGTTCCTCTTCCTGGTGACGAACCCTAGCCTGCTTGGACCGTTATTCAGTTCTTCTTTTACATGCTATGAAAAATCTACTCCAGTATTTCTTCCGGAGGTTGAATGGGCACTCGAATCAACCTAACCCTTTGCGGATTTGGTGAGCTGTAGCAGCAATTGATTTCTCCCTTTTTTGGTAGTTTAGCTAAACCTCCACCTTCTGTGTTTAGTCCGCCCCGCGCAGTGGTGTATCCGGTCGATTAGGTCTTGGTCCCCTTTACGTTGGTAGATTTTTGAGAATTTCTCTGCATTCATATCACGGAAAGATACAAATTTGTTGACCCTTACAAGCACAGAGAAACACAAACACAAAGGACCAAGAACACCTAGAACACCCTAAGACCACCATAACCCATGAAGATCTCCGGAGCCGTGTGTCATCATCCCATAAACTTGAGAGAAGACCCCTGCAGAACTACAACCAAGCTCAAGCAGGTCATCATCCCATAAACTTGAGAGAAGACCCCTGCAGAACTACAACCAAGCTTAAGCAGGTCATCATCTTCGACCACGGTGTAATTGCCACCACGCTGCTTCCTGATACGTCTCCAACGTATCTATAATTTCTGATGTTCCATGCTAGTTTTATGACAATACCTACATGTTTTGCTCACACTTTATAATGATTTCATGCATTTTCCGGAACTAACCTATTAACAAGATGCCGAAGTGCCAGTTCCTGTTTTCTGCTGTTTTTGGTTCCAGAAAGGCTATTCGGGCAATATTCTCGGAATTCGACGAAACAAAGGCCAAACATCTTATTTCACCGAGACGGACCAGAATACTGAAGGAGAGCCGGAGGGGAGGCCCAGGGCTCCCAGACCACAGGGCGGCGCGGCCTAGAGGGGGGGCGCGCCAGCCTATGGGGTGGGACCCCCAGGCACCCCCCTCGCGCCGCCTCTTCGCCTATATAACCCCTCGCAACCTAAAAACCCGATACCAATTGACGAAACTCCAGAAAGACTCCAGGGGCGCCGCCGCCATCGCGAAACTCCAATTCGGGCGGCGTGCCCCTGGAAGACATCTCCATCGACGCCATCGCTTCCATCATGCTCCGTGAGTAGTTCCCCCATGGACTACGGGTTCTAGCAGTAGCTAGTTGGTACTCTCTCTCCCATGTACTTCAATACAATGATCTCATGAGCTGACTTACATGATTGAGATCCATCTGATCTAATCGGTGTTGTGTTTATTGGGATCCGATGGTTTGTTACATTATGATTAGTCTATCTATAAAGTTTGTGAAGTTATTGTTGTTGCAATCTTGTTGTGTTTAATGCTTGTCACTAGTGCACGAGTGGCATGATCTTAGATTTAAGCTCTATAATTATTGTTTAGATTGTATCTACAAGTTGTTTGCACATGTCTATGTCCGGAACCCGAGGCCCCAGAGTGACAGCAACTGGGATAACTGGAGGGGAAGGCGTAGGTATGGGGATCACATGTTTTCATCAAGTGTTAATGCTTTGCTCCGGTGCTCTATTAAAAGGAGTATCTTAATTACCAGTAGATTCCCTTGAGGCCCGGCTGCCACGTACTGGGTAGGACAAAAGATGTTATGCAAGTTTCTCATTGCGAGCACGTATGACTATATATGGAAAACATGCCTACATGATTAATAATCTTGATGTTCTGTCTTAATGCTATTCCAATCCTATCAATTGCCCAACTGTAATTTGTTCACCCAACACTTGTTATTGGAGAGTTATCACTAGTGTAGATAGCTGGGAACCCCGGTCCATCTTTCATCATCATATACTCGTTCCTATATGTCATTAGAAGTAGTATCAACTATTTTCCGGTGCCATTGCCTCTGTGTTACTACTACTGCTGTTGTGTTACTGTTACTATTGCTCTCATATTACTGCTGCTTTCACATCACCCCTGTTACTAGTGCTTTTCCAGGTGCAGCTGAATTGACAACTCAGTTGTTAAGGCTTATAAGTATTCTTTACCTCCCCTTGTGTTCGATACGTCTCCAACGTATCTATAATTTCTTATGTTCCATGCTTGTTTTATGACAATACCTACATGTTTTGTTCACACTTTATATCGTTTTGATGCATTTTCCGGAACTAACCTATTAACGAGATGCCGAAGAGCCGGTTCTGTTTTCATGCTGTTTTTGGTTTCAGAAATCCTAGAAAGGAAATATTCTCGGAATTGGACGAAATCAACGCCCAGAATCTTATTTTTTCCGGAAGCTTCCAGAGCACCGAAGAGGGGCCAGAGGGGAGCCAGGGGGCCCCACCCCACAAGGCGGCGCGGCCAAGGGGGGGGCGCCCCCATATGGTGTGGGTCCACCAGGACTCCTCCGAGGCTGCCCTTCCGCCTACTTAAAGCCTCCGTCGCGAAAACCCTAAACGTATAAACCACGATACGAGAAAAGTTCCAGAGCTGCCGCCATCGCGAAGCCAAGATTCGGGGGAGAGAAGTCTCTGTTCCGGCATGCCGCCGGGACGGGGAAGTGCCCCCGGAAGGCATCTCCATCGACACCACCGCCATCTTCATCACCGCTGCTGTCTCCCATGATGAGGACGGAGTAGTTCTCCCCCGGGGCTGAGGGCTCTACCGTAGCTATGTGGTTCATCTCTCTCTTTGTGATCTAGTTGAATATCATCTATGTGCTACTCTAGTGATGTTATTAAAGTACTCTATTCCTCCTCCATGATGTAATGTTGACAGTGTGTGCATCATGAAGTACTTGGCATAGGTTATGATTGTAATCTCTTGTAGATTATGGAGTTAACTATTACTATGATAGTATTGATGCGATCTATTCCCCCTTTCATAGCCTGACGGTGACAGTGTGCATGCTATGTTAGTACTCGGTCTAAATTGCGTTGGTCTATTATGCACTCTAAGGTTACTTAAATATGAACTCCGGATGTTGTGGAGCTTGTTAACTCCGGCTTGAGGGAGCTCTTGTAGCCCTACACAATGAATGGTGTTTGTTATTGCTTGTGACGGTAAAGCACTCGTCCGTTGCGAACCCCAAGAGGAAGGTGTGATGCGTACAACAGCGAGTTTTCCCTCAGTAAGAAACCAAGGTTATCGAACCAGTTGGAGTCAAAAAGCACGTTGAAGGTTGATGGTGGCGGAGTGTAGTGCGGCGGAACACCAGGGATTCCGGCGCCAACGTGGAACCTGCACAACACAGCAAAAATACTTTGCCCCAACTTAACAGTGAGGTTGTCAATCTCACCGGCTTGCTGTAACAAAGGATTAGATGTATAGTGTGGATGATGATGTTTGCAAAGAACAAGTAAGAACAAGTATTGCGATAGATTGTATTCGATGTAAAGAATGGACCGGGGTCCACAGTTCACTAGTGGTGTCTCTCCGATAAGAAATAGCATGTTGGGTGAACAAATTACAGTTGGGCAATTGACAAATAAAGATGGCATGACAATGCACATACATATTATGATGAGTAGTGTGAAATTCAATTGGGCATTACGACAAAGTACATAGACCGCTATCCAGCATGCATCTATGCCTAAAAAGTCCACCTTCGGGTTAGCATCCGCACCCCTTCCAGTATTAAGTTGCAAACAACAGACAATTGCATTAAGTATGGTGCGTAATGTAATCAGAACAAATATCCTTAGACATAGCATTGATGTTTTATCCCTAGTGGCACATCCACAACCTTAGAACTTTCTTTCACTGTCCCAGATTTAATGGAGGCATGAACCCACTATTGAGCATAAATACTCCCTCTTGGAGTTACAAGTATCAACTTGGCCAGAGCCTCTACTAGCAACGGAGAGCATGCAAGATCATAAACAACACATAGATGATAGATTGATAATCAACATAACATAGTATTCCATATTCATCGGATCCCAACAAACGCAACATGTAGCATTACAAATAGATGATCTCGATCATGTTAGGCAGCTCACAAGATCTAACAATGATAGCAGAATGAGGAGAAGACGACCATCTAGCTACTGCTATGGACCCATAGTCCAGGGGTGAACTACTCACACATCAATCCGGAGGCGATCATGGCGATGAAGAGTCCTCCGGGAGATGATTCCCCTCTCCGGCAGGGTGCCGGAGGCGATCTCCTGCATCCCCCGAGATGGGATTGGCGGCGGCGGCGTCTCTGGAAGGTTTTCCGTATTGTGGCTCTCGGTACTGGGGTTTTCTCGACGAAGGCTTCTTATAGGAGGAAGGGTAGGTCAGGGGCGTCACGAGGGACCCACACAACAGGGCGGCGCGGCACAAGCCCTGGCCGCGCGGCCCTGGCGTGGCGTCGCCTCGTCGTCCCACTTCGTATCACTTTCGGTCTTCTGGAAGCTTCGTGGAAAAATAAGACCCTGGGTGTTGATTTCGTCCAATTCCGAGAATATTTCCTTTGTAGGATTTCTGAAACCAAAAACAGCAGTAAAACAGACAATCGGCTCTTCAGCATCTTGTCAATAGGTTAGTGCCGGAAAATGCATAAATATGACATAAAGTGTATATAAAACATGTGAGTATCATCAATAAAGTAGCATGGAACATAAGAAATTATAGATACGTTTGAGACGTACCAAGCATCCCCAAGCTTAGTTCCTACTCGTCCTCGAGTAGGTAAACGATAACAAAGATAATTTCTGAAGTGACATGCTATCATAATCTTGATCAATACTATTGTAAGCATATGTAATGAATGCAACGATTTGAAGCAATGGTAAAGACAATGAGTAAACAAGCTGAATCATATAGCAAAGACTTTTCATGAATAGTACTTTCAAGACAAGCATCAATAAGTCTTGCATAAGAGTTAACTCATAAAGCAATAGATTCAAAGTAAAGGCATTGAAGCAACACAAAGGAAGATTTAAGTTTCAGCAGTTGCTTTCAACTTGTAACATGTATATCTCATGGATAATTGTCAATACAAAGTAATATGATGAATGCAAGTATGCAAGTATGTAGGAATCAATGCACAATTAACACAAGTGTTTGCTTCTAAGATAGAAAGAAGTGGGTGAACTGACTCAACATAAAAGTAGAAGAATGGCCCTTCGAAGAGGGAAGCATGGATTGCTATATTTGTGCTAGAGCATTTATTTTGAAAACAAGAAACAATTTTGTCAACGGTAGTAATAAAGCATATGTGTTATGTATAAGATATCCTATAAGTTGCAAGCCTCATGCATAGATTACCAATAGTGCCCGCACCTTGTCCTAATTAGCTCTGGATTTACATGGATTATCATTGCATAACATATGTTTTAACCAAGTGTCACAAAGGGGTACCTCTATGCCGCACTGTACAAAGGTCTAAGGAGAAAGCTCGCATTGGATTTCTCGCTTTTGATTATTCTCAACTTAGACATCCATACCGGACAGACATAGACAACAGATAATGGACTCCTCTTTAATGCATAAGCATTCAGCAACGAATAATATTCTCATAAGAGATTGAGGATTGTTGTCCAAAACTGAAACTTCCACCATGGATCATGGCTTTAGTTAGCGGCCCAATGTTCTTCTCTAACAATATGCATACTCAAACCATTCAACTCATGATAAATCACCCTTACTTCAGACAAGACGAACATGCATAGCAACTCACATGATATTCAACAAAGGATAGTTGATGGCGTCCCCAGGAACATGGTTATCGCTCAACAAGCAACTTAATAAGAAATAAGATACATAAGTACATATTCAATACCACAATAGTTTTTAGGCTATTTTTTCCATGAGCTATATATTGCAAGACAAAGAAATGAAATTTTAAAGGTAGCACTCAAGCAATTTACTTTGGAATGGCAGAAAATACCATGTAGTAGGTAGGTATGATGGACACAAATGTCATAGTTTTTGGCTCAAGGATTTGGATGCATGAGAAGCACTACAAGAAAAATTCTGATAGACAACGTCTCAAAATCGTCCGATAAGGGGTATTTTTCGTCGCCTATGGGCCTAACCCGACGATATGGGTTTTGTTGTCGAAACTGCGTCAGGCAAAGTCCTACGACGATTTTTTCGGTCCGTCGCGCTTGGGCGCCCTTCCGCCACGGAAAATCGGACCGTTGCGTAAGTGTTTCCGGGAGCCCGTTGACTCGCCGACGTCATGCAAGCCGACACGTGCGTACGCGCCGATCACGGCGGCTAACGGCGTTAACCGCCGAAACCCTGTGGTAGATGGTAGGCCCACACGAGGCTCGCCATGTCTTAAGCGGCCGACCCATTAAGTTTGCGGGCCGGGCCAGTGACTTAGTTTGACCGGTCAACTATATAGCTGGGCTGGTCCATTAGTTACGTGGGCCGGGCCTAACCTCTAAGGTTGATCGGTCAAAAGATTAATGGGCCGGCCCACTAAGCATGTGGGCTCGGGCCGAATGCACTCGTTTGACCGGTCAACGAGCAAAGGGCCGGCCCACAAAACATGTGGGACCCACTTTCCTGTTACGGGCCGGCCCATTTACCAAGTGGGGTCCACCTTAAAGCAAGTGGGCCGGCCCAAGAAGTTATTGGGCCGGCCCAATTAGCATGTGGGTCCCACTTTCCTGCTATCGGGCCGGCCCATTTAGTACGTGGGGTCCACATTAGATCAAATGGGCCGGGCCAAAAGCACAGGTGGGTCCCACTTTCCTGTTAAAGGGCCGGCCCATTTAGTATGTGGGGTCCACCATATAGCAAGTGGGCCGGCCCAACAAGATAGTGGGCCGGGCCAAAAGCACAGGTGGGTCCCACTTTCCTGTTAAAGGGCCGGCCATTTAGTATGTGGGGTCCACCATATAGCAAGTGGGCCGGCCCAACACGCAAGTGGGCGGGCCAAAAACACAGGTGGGTCCCACTTTCCTCTTAAAGGGCCGGTCCATTTAGTATGTGGGGTCCACCATGTAGCAAGTGGGCCGGCCCAACAAGATAGTGGGCCGGGCCAAAAGCACAGGTGGGTTCCACTTTCCTGTTAAAGGGCCGACCCATTTAGAACGTAGGGTCCACCATATAGCAAGTGGGCCGGCCCAACAAGATAGTGGGCCGGGCCAAAAGCACAGGTGGGTCCCACTTTCCTCTTAAAGGGCCGGCCCATTTAGTATGTGGGGCCACCACAAAAGCAATTGGGCTGGCCCAACTAGTTAGTGGGCCAGCCCAGTAGTTTGTGGGGTCCACCTTATAGTAAGTGGGCCGGCCCAATTAGTGTGTGGGGTCCACCATAAATCAAGTGGGCTGGCCCAATAAGTAAGTGGGCCAGCCCGTTTAGTTTTTTTTTGACTATTTACTGTAAGGCAAAAGCCCCACAGCCTCCCTTTATTAAAAACTAGCCAAAGCCAGCTAGAACAAAAGTTCAAACAGAACTAAACTACAAAGAGCTATGAGCTATAGCAAAAAGAAAGAAAAGCTAGGAAACTAAGAAAAACTAGAAAACAAAAAACTCAAGGCAGGCTGGAGATCCACTGTAAAATCTGTCCTTTCTTATTTTCCTTGAACCTGTGAGAAGCAAAGTGAGATCCTCCACAAAATTCCGACGCCAGACAGCAAACTTGGGCTTCACATTTTCAAAAACCTTAGCATTTCTAACCTTCCATATATGCCAACACGCTAGAGCCACCACCTCAGTAAAAAAAGAAATGTCTAAATCTCCTCCTAGCCTCCTCAGCAGTTTGTACCATATTACCAGAGGTACCCCACTGAATTTGCAGATATGCCCAAACTCTACTGCTAAATATGCAATTAAAGAACAAATGATCCCTGTCTTCATGATGATGCCCAGGACACAACACACAACTATAGTCATTCGTCACATTCCAGTGCCTTCTCTGAAGAAGATCCTTTGTGTTTAAACGATCACTCAACATAAGCCATGAAAACATTTTGATCTTCATAATACACTTACTTTTCCAAATCCACTGAAACTGAGGATCAACCACCACATGATCATATAAGGAGACATAATATGCATTAGCTCTGTAATCTCCCTTTGCATAACTCCAGGTATCAGAACCCAACTGATGCAGAGATATATTATCCAACCATCCCTGAAGAAGAATAAACTCATCATAAGCCCTGGCCGAAAAGGGAAGATAGAACTCCTCAGCCCTGTGCTCTAGCTGCACCATCTCCCTCACAGAAATCTTACTATCCTTAGCAAAAGAGAAAAGCCTGGGGAATCTATCCCTCAAAGGGACTGTAGAGCTGTCTAACTCCCAAGCATCTGACCAGAATGCGAACAGTCTCTCCACTCTTCACCTCTGGTTTTGCAAACCCTCTATATTGATCCATTAATTTAATAAGATCTTTCCACCAATATGAGCCACAAGCCTTAGCAGCATGAGGTACTTCCCCCTCATAGTAAGTCTCCCAAATAAGTTTTACCCAGGGCACATCCATTTTCTTATTGTAAAATTTGTGCAAGAATTTCATGAGCAAAGCATCATTCTTTTTCTGAAAATCTATAATACCCAATCCTCCCTTTGCTTTAGGTTTACAGATCATCTTCCAGGAAGCAAGAGATTGCTTTGGAGTATCCACATTGTCCCTCCAAAGACATTGTCTGATGATTCTATCAAATTGCTTAGTTATCCCTGGTGGAATATGCACAGTACATAACATATGAATAGGCATAGATGATATAGCAGAGTTAATGAGTTGCAATCTTGCCCCCTGAGAGAGAAAACTTGAAGTGGCCATCAACCTTCTTTCCAATCTATGGACCACAGGTGTGAGATCCTGAATGGATGGCCTAGTAGTACCCACAGCAAGCCCCAAATAAGGGAAAGGCAGGGTACCAATCTGACAACCAAAACCCTGGGCAAGAGCCTCCATTCTTTCATTTTCCACATTAATTGCCATCATAGAAGATTTATGATAATTGATATGCAGACCAGTAGATAAAGAAAAAGTTTGTAACACATCCTTTAAGGCCAGAACTTGATCCAACTCAGCAGGGAGAATTAAGAGAGTATCATCTGCATATTGAATTATAGGAAAATCTGTATCAGCAGTGTCTATTGGTAGCTGAATTCCCCCCAAGAGCAACAGATTATTGACAGCAGACTGCAGCAAATCTCCACCCAGCACATACAGCAAGGGAGGCAAAGGATCCCCCTGCCTTACCCCTCTCTTACAGTAAAACTGTTTTCCTGGTACCCCATTCAGAAGCACAGAAGACACACCAGTAGAGAGAAAATCCTTCACCCATCTAATCCAATCTTCCCCAAACCCTTTATATCTCATAATCAAGAACAGGGCTTCATGTTCAATGGAGTCAAAAGCTTTCTCAAAATCAAGCTTGAGAATAACAATGGGTTTTTTCGAAGCATGACACTGATGCAAATACTCCAAAGACCAAGCAAGGCAGTCATGTATAGTTCTAGACCTTATAAACCCATATTGGTTCTTATGCACACAATCCAAAATATGATCTTGCAATCATTGTCTTGTCACAGTTTAGTAAGGAACTTAAGACACACATTTGTGAGAGAAATAGGTCGATAATCATTAATAGTCTCTGGAGAATTGTTCTTTGGAATCAGAGTAATATAAGAAGCATTTATACTCTCCAAATTCACCAGCCCCTTATGAAAATCAGCAGCCAGATTATAGAAATCTTGGGAGATAATACTCCAGCATTTCTTCAAAAAGAGACCATTGAACCCATCAGGTCCTGGGGACTTATCAGGAGCCATATGCTTAATCACTAAATCCATTTCTTCCTTCTCAAAAGGCCTAGTAAGAACATGCAAACCTTCCACAGGAGTAAGCAAAGTGGACAAATCAAAACCCATAACAATTCCTTTTGCCTGACCCATTCTCTCTCTAAACTTATTCAGAGCAATCCCTGTCATCTGATGATGATCTGAAACAGTATCCCCTGATTCTGATTTAAGACTAGCAATATTGTTTCTCCTATATCTCTGTGTTGCCATAGCATGAAAAAATTTAGTATTATCCTCACCCACTTTAATCCATCTTATTGAACACCTCTTCCTCCAGTATTTGCACTGAGCAACCAGCAACTTATCAAGATGCAACTTAACCATATTCCTAAAATTGAACTCTGGTCTAGTAAGACATCTCTGCTCCTCCAAATTATCCAAAAACAGAATCACCTTATTACAGTTTTCAATAAGGACTTTAATTGATGAAAGCCCAGTCTGCCACTTCTTCAAATCTTGCCTTAGAACTTTAAATTTATGAGCCAAAATTGCTGCAGAGTTTCTCTTGTAAGATCTCTTTTTCCAAGAATTAGTGACACACTCTAGGAAAGTTGGATTGTCCACCCAATAATTCTCAAAACGAAAAAGATTTGCCTTGGGAATAACAGTATCAATAGTGACCATACAAGGAACATGATCAGAGGATGATTTTGCCATAGGGAGAACAACTGTATTGGGGAACTTTATTGTCCAGGAAGGGGTGGTAAAAAACCAATCAAGCTGCTCAAGCAATGGCTCTTTCTGCATATTCGACCAAGTATAAAGCCTTCCTTTGAGAGGTAACTCAATAAGGCCCAAGTGACCAATAATATCATTAAACAAAAACATTTCATTAATATCACCCCCAGGCTTATTCCTGTTTTCAGTTGAACGAATAAAATTGAAGTCTCCCAACAGAAGCCATAAGGAGTCCACAGGTATGACTAAATTATATAACCATTGCACAAATTCGTCTCTTTCCAAACCTTTACATGGCCCATACACAGTAACCATCGTCCAACTATCAGCATTATGAGTGGATGTGAAATTAATTGTGATTGCAAATCTCTTAATCTCAATGAGAACTCCAACAAAAATAGCAGAATTCCACAACACAATAATTCCACCAGATGCACCCACAGAGGGAGAATATGCAAAATTATCAAAACGTTTAGGACAAAATTTCCTAATAATCCTCTGATCAAAAAATTCCATTTTAGTTTCCTGGAGACAGATTATAGAACAGTGACTCTCCTCAATTTTCTCCCTGACATTAAGTTGTCTTTGCTCAGAAATAAGACCACGAACATTCAGATCAAGCACACACCATTTCCTTGTACTGACATTATCCATTACACACCACATAAAAGGAAGGAATAGAAGAACCCACAGCTAGGTAAGGTTCCATTACAGGCATATAAGACAAAGTCTGAAAAGGACATGCCCAAGGACCATGACACAACTCATCTAACATGACACTGGAACAAAATAGAAAGATCCTGACTGCCACACCCCAAAAGGACCAGGATGAATCTCTAGAGATCTTATACATTGGGAACATCAGTGGGAACTTTGTCAGCAGGAGTAGTCATAAACTTCTCCTTAGTGAGGTCAGCTGCCTCCATCCCAAGTGCCAAACCCACCTTTCTCATGACAGAGATAGGTGTTGGAGGTAGGTCACAAGAGCTACTGCCCTGATCTGCAGAGGACTTCTCCTTCTGAGCCCCATTATGCATCACAACCTTGGTAGACTGCAAATCCTCTTGGGCTTGATGCTTCTGAGTTTTCCTCTTCTTGCCTGGTGTGGCTCTGGTATCCTTTAGAGCTCTATGCATATATCCATCCTTCTTTGCAGAACTACGAGTGCTGCGTCTGACCATAGTATCCACGAGAGGAGTATCTTGCTTCCTTGAGCGTTTACCACACTTTTTCTTCATCTGAACATCAGGAGTAGCAAAAGTAAAATCAGCAGCAACAAACTCATGTTGAGAGGTTGACTGCTTCAGCAGCTGTCTATACTGCTTCTGTCCTGACTGCCCACACACCAAACCCCTAAGCCAGTCCAAAGAGAGAATAGTATGCATATAAAAATCTGAACTCCACTTCTTGTCAGTAAGCAAAAGAGTGTGAAACAAAGATGGAGTATCTAGTGCAGCAGGGACAGAACAGAAAGCAACAGAAGAACCCTTCCACTGAAGCATCTTCTTCAACATCATCTCCATAGGAGGCCTAGGACCACATTCAGGTGAGAAGAACTTGCCAAGGCAATTTTCAATTATATCCAAGCCATTATACCCAGAAAGCAGAGACTGATGTGAATTTTGAAAGATTGTCAAAACAGAATTAACATGAATATTCTGCTGCACCTCTGGCTCCCCAACATCCACATCATCAGAGTCTTCTGAACCTTGAACTATAGAGCTAACCACTTGCTCCTCAACCTGACCCTCCACATTCTCCTCAACTTGTTCAGCCTGCTCCTCTTGCATGTGCTGCTGTTGCAAAGGCATATTTTGCTGTTGCATATTCTGCTGCATTGGCTGATGAGCTGCACCCCCCTCAAGCTCTGGCTGGAAAAAATTGTCATCATTCACCTGTGGCAAAGGGGCCACCTGCTCATTCCAACCCAATTCAGGAAACTGAGGTAGCACAAAAATGTTGTTATCCTGTTGCATCTGTCCTGGCATTGGATGAGGATTCCCATTAGCTGGCATTTGATCTTCATCAGGAGGAAGAATATCTGCAAAATCAGCCGATAGCACATAACAAGGTGCAGTCCAAGATTCCCTCACTGGTCCTTGATCCCCATATTTACCAAAAACAACATCTCTTGGTACCAGAGCTGCAGAGGGGAAAGAAGCATAGACCAAAGTCCTCTCCAAAACCTCATCTTCATGATGCCAAAAGTGATACTTCCCAAAGGTGGCAACCGCATTGGCAATATCATACTCATTACGATAATCAAGATGCACCCCAAGAAACATGAGCCATCCACGTCTATAACCTTGCACAGCCCTATGATTATCTCTATCATCATGAGGAACAAAGCTGACAAAGACATCTGGAGCAATCTCATATGGACCATGATCAATCAAAGCAAATCTGGCAGCAGGGCTACGAAGGCGATAGAAGCCAAGACCAAACAGACAGGGCTGCACATCATCCACTGCTCTCTGAAGATGCTGAACAATGTAGAGACGAACCTGTTCCCTCCAAGCAGCTTCCTCCGCCGGAGGCGGCGGCGGCATGAGAATAGCAGTACAGATGCTATCGTGATGACGAGGTGGCGCCACCGAAGGAGAGTAGAACGTGCGAGGAAGACGCGTCGGCCCTCCGTCAATGATCTGATGTCCCAGTGGCACCCATCTCGTAGGATCAAGCTCAAAGTTGGCCATTGCCGGTTGGAGGAGGCGCAGCGGTGGCGGAGGCGGCGGAGGAGGGTTTTCTGGAACAGGGGAAGTTACTGTTTCGGCAAGGCTTTGAGAAGACCGATCGACAACAGAATCTAATGATGTCGATGCACGAGACTCGAGGGGACTCTGTCCTGGAACCGTCCGTTTAGGCACCCGAAATTGTTTATTTTTGCCAGCAAAACAATCCTTTCTGACATGCCCATATCGAAAACAGAGACGGCATCGAACATCATTAATGCAATCTACCTGAAAATGAGACAATGAAAGACATCTGCCACACTTCCAAACTCTATAAGCCATATCGTCCACCATTTCAGCAATTCCAAATGGGTCATCGTTGTCAATAGGCCCAAAATCTTCTGACGGCCCAGCGGAACGCGAAGAACAAGGCTGATCTAAGCCCGTTGCTTCAGAATTCAAAGGTTGAACTGGCGCCTTAGCCCCTGTCTTAAGCACTTGATCAGTAATGTTTTTATCCAAAGACCCAAAAGAGATGGACTGATCAGTTTGCACAATCCTTGACGAAAAAACCACTCCCGCCCTTCTTTGTAGCTGTGGGCATACATACCCTGCCTGGATCAGGTCCGCCACTTGATCATCTATTGCAGGATATTCATATCCTTTACATGCAGGATACGCCTCAAGAACTGCAAAGGAGAGCTTCCTAGCCACAGGTGCCTCAGTAGAATGTTTCAGAGCAGACTTAACTGGCTTGTGTTTAAGAGCTTGAAGAGCAGAATCAGTTCGACGTTTGTTAGGACTAACCAAGGTCCATTCCTGCTGACACTCCTTCTGCCAAACTCTGAATTCCTTTTGCCAATTAGCACCACCATTTCCCCAAAGATGAAAAAAAGCATTTAAAATCCTCACAGGAATAGGAGATTAACTGATACACCAAAAAGCCAACATTCCTTGAAGCCACAGAAAACCGAAAGGAACGTAACCCACATGCAATGACGTTAAAATCCTCAGGAGAACCCCCCAGACAAGAATGCAAAGCAAGACCAACCGAGACTTCATCTAATCTGAACTTTGATCGTCCAAACGATACCAATAGCAAAAAATGATTTGATTTCCCCAAAGGATGAACCGTTGATCGAAACCTAGATCGGACCCTTGCCTTGAAAAGTTGTCCAGGTTCTAGATCTAGCCCTAGATCCAAAGATCTAGACGTAGCCGAGTCCGCCGGAGTGGCATTACGAGGATCACGTACCGTAGGTGCAATTTCACAAGCTTCCACCAACACAACATGCATGGGAAAAAGGATCGTAGATCCAGAAAAAATATCCTCACCAGGGTTTAGGGTCCTTCGCCCGATCGGGGAACCTCTAGCATCAAGGAGCATGATCCAATCC
>NC_061512.1:231263495-231275178 GCF_022539505.1 Lolium rigidum | reverse complement strand
TGGTTTGTAATGAATGATGACTGTGATACTTAACTATTATGCCTCGCAACAACAATATTCCTGGGATTGCGATGTATGACATAATAGGCATTCGGACTTAAAAATCCGGGTGTTAACACCCTCTTTATTTGTCAATTGCCCAACTGTAATTTGTTCACCCAACATGCTGTTTATCTTATGGGAGAGACACCTCTAGTGAACTGTGGACCCCGGTCCAATTCTCTATACTGAAATACAATCTATCGCAATACTCGTTCTATTGTTTTCTCGCAAACAATCATCATCCACACTATACATCTAATCCTTTGTTACAAGCAAGCCGGTGAGATTGACAACCTCGCTGTTTCGTTGGGGCAAAGTACATGGTTTGTGTTGTGCGGGTTCCACGTTGGCGCCGGAATCCCCGGTGTTGCGCCGCACTACATCTCGCCGCCATCAACCTTCAACGTGCTTCTTGGCTCCTACTGGTTCGATAAACCTTGGTTTCATACTGAGGGAAAACTTGCCGCTGTACGCATCACACCTTCCTCTTGGGGTTCCCAACGGACGCGTGCTGTACGCGTATCAATATCATTGTTGAGAGTGTCCACTAGTGAAAGTATGATCCCTAGGCCTTGTTTCTAAGCATTGAAACACCGTTTTCGACAAGTTCTGTTACATGTTCGCTTGCTACCATATTTATTTCAGATTGCAATTACTACTTACAATCATCCATATTACTTGTATTTCACTATCTCTTCACCGAACTAGTGCACCTATACATCTGACAAGTGTATTAGGTGTGTTGGGGACACAAGAGACTTCTTGTATCTTAATTGCAGGGTTGCTTGAGAGGGATATCTTTGACCTCTACCTCCCTGAGTTCGATAAACCTTGGGTGATTCACTTAAGGGAAACTTGCTATTGTTCTACAAACCTTTTCTCTTGGAGGCCCAACACTGTCTACAGGAATAGAAGCATGCGTAGACATCAAGCTATTTTCTGGCGCCGTTGCCGGGGAGGTAAGGTAAAAAGGTATTCACATCCTCCGACTACTAAGCTGTTTCCTAGCACTGTTGCCGGTGTGTGAGTGCTCGAAGCTATTTCCTTTAGATCCTGCAATTGCATCTTTTTGTTTCTTTTTTTTATTTCACTAGTTAGGCTTAATGGAAAACAACAACAAAAATTAGAGATCTTTATGAAATTTATATTGAATTAGGACATGAGGTGTTTGAAGAGAAAATTAAAAAACCTATGGAAATTTATATGCATGCTAATGGCAATGTTATTAGTATGAATGCTTTGAACACCATTGTTGCTAATGCTATGGAAAATTCTAAGCTTGGGGAAGCTGGTTTTGATGAGCATGATATTTTCAGTCCCCAAGCATGGAGGAGAAAATTTACTTTGATGATACTTTACCTCCTATATATGATGATTACAATGATGACTATCATATTTTCAGTCCACCTACTATTGAGGAGAAAATTAATTATGATTACAATATGCCTCCTATATATGATGATTATGGTGATGAGAATAATAATGATAGCTATTTTAATGAATTTGCTCTCACTACAATTAATAGTAATGACTATGCTTATGTGAAGAGTAATAATTTTATGCATGTAGCTCATGATAAGAATGTTTCATGTGATAATTATATTGTTGAGTTTGTTCATGATGCTACTGAAAATCTTTATGAGAGAGGATAATATGGTTGTAGGAATTTTCATGTTACTAAAACACCTCTCTTTTCGCTGACAATCTTGAAGTTGCGCTTGTCTTGTTTTCCTATGCTTATTGCATTATGCTTACATGACTTGTTTATTTACAAGATTTCTTTTCATAGGAAGTGGGTTAGGCTTAAATTTGTTTCATACTTGCTTTTTGATGCTCTCTTTGCTTCAACTCTCATTCTTATGTGAGCATCATTAAAATTACTGAGCCCATCTTAATGGCTATAAAGAAAGCACTTCTTGGGAGATAACCCATGTTTTATTTTGCTACTGTTTTGTTGTGTCTTGGAAGTTGTTACTACTGTAGCAACCTCTCCTTATCTTTACTTTATTGCATTGTTGTGCCAAATAAAGTCTTTGATAGTAAGGTTGATACTAGATTTGGATTTCTGCCCAGAAACAGATTTCTAGCTATCACGAATTTGAGTAGGTCTCTCTGTAGGAAACTCATAAAAATCTGCGAAAATTCATGAGTAATCCTCAGATATGTACGCAACTTTCATTCAATTTGAGCTTCTTCATCTGAGCATGTTAAGTGCCTCTAAAAAATTCGTCTTTACGGACTGTTCTGTTTTGACAGATTCTGCTTTTTATTTCACATTGCCTCCTTTACTGTGTTTGAGTGGATTTCCTTGCTCCATTAAATTTCAGTAGCTTTTGGCACTGTCCAGAAGTGTTATGAATGATTGTGTCCTCTCTGAACATGTGAATTTTTGATTATGCACTAGCCCTCTAATGAGATTGTTTTGAGTTTGGTGTGGAGAAAGTTTTCAAGGATCAAGAGAGGAGGATGATACAATATGATCAAGAAGAGTGAAAAGTCTAAGTTTGGGGATGCCCCCATGGTTCATCCCTACATATTTTAAGAAGACTCAAGCATCTAAGCTTGGGGATGCCCAAGGCATCCCCTTCTTCATCGACAACTTATCAGGTCACCTCTAGTGAAACTATATTTTTATTCTGTCACATCTTATGTGCTTTACTTGGAGCGTATGTATGTTTTTATTTTTGTTTGTGTTTGAATAAAATCGGATCCTAGCATTCCTTGTGTGGGAGAAAGACACGCTCTGCTTGTTCATATGAACACTGGTGTTCTTAGCTTTACTTTTAATGTTCATGGCGAAGGTTGAAAACCGTTTCGTTCATTGCTATTTGGTTGGAAAGAGAAAATGCTTCATGTGGTAATTGGTATATTATCTTGAATTTGATACTTGGCAATTGTTTTGAGCTCTCAAATAGATCATGTTTAAGCTCTTGCATCATGTAGATTGAACCTATTAGTGGAGAATTACTGTAGAGCTTGTTGAAATTTGGTTTGCATGATTGGTCTCTCTAAAAGTCTAGATATTTTCTAGTAAAAGTGTTTGAACAATAAGGAAGACAGTGTAGAGTCTTATAATGCTTGCAATATATTCTTATGTAAGTTTTGCTGTATCGGTTCATACTTGTGTTTGCTTCAAACAACCTTGCTAGCCAAAGCCTTGTACTGAGAGGGAATGCTTCTCGTGCATCCAAAACCTTGAGCCAAAACTTATGCTATTTGTGTCCACCATAACTACCTACCATGTGATATTTCTCTGCCATTCCAAAGTAAATTGCTTGCGTGCTACCTTTAAAATTTCATTCCTTGTCTTTGCAATATATAGCTCATGGGAAAGTAGCTTAAAAACTATTGTGGTAAAGAATATGTAGCTTATGTATCTTATTTCTTATAAGTTGCTTGTTGAGCGGTAACCATGTTTCTGGGGACGCCATCAACTATCACACTTTTGTTGAATATCATGTGAGTTGCTATGCATGTTCGTCTTGTCTGAAGTAAGGGTGATTTATCATGATTAAATGGTTTGAGTATGCATATTGTTAGAGAAGAACATTGAGCCGCTAACCAAAGCCATGTATCATGGTGGAAGTTTCATTTTGGACATTAATCCTCAAATCTCTTATGAGAATATTATATATTGTTGAATGCTTAAGCATTAAAGAGGAGTCCATTATCTGTTTTCTATGTTGTCCCGGTATGGATGTCCTCGAGTTGAGATCTATCAAAAACGAGAAATCAAATGTGATCTATCTCCTTGGACCTTTGTACAGGCGGCATAGAGGTACCCCTTTGTGACACTTGGTTGAAACATATGTAATGCAATGATAATCCATGGAAATCCGAACTAATTAGGACAAGGTGCGAGCACTATTGGTATTCGATGCATGAGGCTTGCAACTTATAGGATGTTTTATGCATAACACATATGAATTATTACTACCGTTGACAAAATTGTTTCTATGTTTTCAAAATAAAAAGCTCTAGCACAAAGAGTAATCCATGCTTCCCTCTGCGAAGGGCCTTTCTTTTACTTTATGTTGAGTCGGTTTACCTACTTCTTTCTATCTTAGAAGCAAACACTTGTGTCAACTGTGTGCATTGATTCTTACATACTTGCTTATTTGCACTCATCATATTACTTTGTGTTGACAATTATCCATGAGATATACATGTTGAAGTTGAAAGCAACTGTTGAAACTTATATCTTCCTTTGTATTGCTTCAAAACCTTCTATTAAGAATTTATTGCTTTATGAGTTAACTCCTATGCAAGACTTATTGATGCTTGTTGATACGTCTCCAACGTATCTATAATTTCTGATGCTCCATGCTTGTTTTATGACAATACCTACATGTTTTGTTCACACTTTATGATGATTTTATGCATTTTCCGGAACTAACCTATTGACGAGAGGCCGAAGTGCCGGTTCCGTTTTCTCGCTGTTTTTGGTTTCAGAAATCCTAGTAAGGAAATATTCTCGGAATTGGACGAAATCAACGCCCAGCATCTTAGAATCCCACGAAGCTTCCAGAACACCCGAGAGCCACCAGAGGAGGGCCCTGTGGGCCCCACACATGTGCCCGACGTGGCCAGAGGGGGGGCGCGCCCCCCTGTGGTGTCACCGCCTCGTCAGCCCTCCGACTCCGCCTCTTCGCCTATTTAAAGGTCCCTGACCTAAATCTTCGATACGAAAAAGCCACGGTACGAGAAACCTTCCAGAGCCGCCGCCATCGCGAAGCCAAGATCTGGCGGACAGGAGTCTCTGTTCCGGCACGCCGCCGGGACGGGGAAGTGCCCCCAGAAGGCATCTCCATCGACACCACCGCCATCTTCATCACCGCTGCTGTCTCCCATGAGGAGGGAGTAGTTCTCCATCGAGGCTAAGGGGCTGTACCGGTAGCTATGTGGTTAATCTCTCTCTCTATGTACTTCAATACAATGATCTCATGAGCTGCCTTACATGATTGAGATCCATATGATGATGCTTGTAATCTAGATGTCGTTATGCTACTCAAGTGAATTTTCCTTATGTGATCTCCGGAGACTCCTTGTCCCACGTGTGTAAAGGTGACAGTGTGTGCACCGTGTGGGTCTCTTAGGCTATATTTCACAGAATACTTATTCGCTGTTATGAATAGCATAGTGGAGTGCTTATTTATATCCCTTTATGATTGCAATGTGCTTTGTATCACTATTTATCTATGTGCTACTCTAGTGATGTTATTAAAGTACTCTATTCCTCCTTCATGATGTAATGGTGACAAGTGTGTGCATCATGTAGTACTTGGCGTAGTTTATGATTATGATCTCTTCTAGATTATGAAGTTAACTATTACTATGATGGTATTAATGTGATCTATTCCTCCTTTCATAGTATGAAGGTGACAGATGTGCATGCTATGTTAGTACTTGGTATAGTTGTGTTGATCTATCATGCACTCTAAGGTTATTTAAATATGAATATCGAATATTGTGGAGCTTGTTAACTCCGGCATTGAGGTGCTCTTGTAGCCCTACACAATTAGTGGTGTTCATCATCCAACAAGAGAGTGTAGAGTAGAGCATATATCTATTTATTCTGTTATGTGATCAATATTGAGAGTGTCCACTAGTGAAAGTATAATCCCTAGACCTTGTTCCCAAATACTGCAATCATCGCTTGTTTACTGTTTTACTGTATCTGTACTGCCTGCAATATTACCACCATCAACCACACGCCAGCTGTAGCATCAAGCTATTTTCTGGTTCCGTTACTACTGCTCATATATATTCATACCACATGTATTTCACTATCTCTTCGCCGAACTAGTGCACCTATACATCTGACAAGTGTATTAGGTGTGTTGGGGACACAAGAGACTTCTTGCTTTGTGGTTGCAGGGTTGCATGAGAGGGATATCTTTGACCTCTTCCTCCCCGAGTTCGATAAACCTTGGGTGATCCACTTAAGGGAAAACTTGCTGCTGTTCTACAAACCTCTGCTCTTGGAGGCCCAACACTGTCTACAGGAAAAGGAGTGTGCGTAGACATCACTTGTCTTGAAAGTACTATTCATGAAAAGTCTTTGCTGTATGATTCAGTTGTTTAGTCATTATCTTTACCATTGCTTCGAATCACTTCATTTATCTCATATGCTTTACAATAGTATTGATCAAGATTATGATAGTAGCATGTCACTTCAGAAATTATCCTTGTTATCATTTACCTACTCAAGGGCGAGTGGGAACTAAGCTTGGGGATGCTTGATACGTCTCCAACGTATCTATAATTTTTGATGTTCCATGCTTATATTATACCAATTGCTACATGTTTTATATGCACTTTATATCATATTATGGCATTTATTGGACTAACCTATTAACAAGATGCCACAGTGCCGTTTACTGTTTATTATGTCTGTTTATTGCAGAAAAGGCCCAAAAACCAAAGTGCTCGGAAAAATCCAGAAAAATCACAGAAATTCTATTTCGCTAGAAGACTCACGGAGCCAGAAGGGCCTGGCCAGAGGAGGCTTAGGGCCTCCTCCCCATCAGCCGGCGCGGCCAGGAGGGGAGCCGCCCCACCCTATGGTGTGGGCCCCTCGGGACTCCACCGACGCTGCCCTTTCGCCTATATAATCCCTCGCGACGCGAAAACCCGATATCAATCAATCATATTCCAGAAAGACTCCAGGGGCGCCGCCGCCATCGCGAAACCTAGTTTCGGGGGACAGAAGTCTATGTTCCGGCACGCCGCCGGGATGGGAAATTGCCCCCGGAGTCATCTCCATCGACACCACCGCCATCTTCATCGCCGTTGCTGTCTCCCATGATGAGGAGAGAGTAGTTCTCCCCCGAGGCTGAGGGCTCTACCGGTAGCTATGTGGTTCATCTCTCTCCCATGTACTTCAATACAATGATCTCATGAGCTGCCTTACATGATTGAGATCCATATGATGAGCTTTGTAATCTAGATGTCGTTATGCTATTCAAATGGATTTTACTTATGTGATCTTCGGAGACTCCTTGTCCAACGTGTGTAAAGGTGACAGTGTGTGCACCGTGTGGGTCTCTTAGGCTATATTTCACAGAATACTTGTTCGCTGGGTTATGATTTGAGTTGGATCTCTCTATGAAATTGTGGTGTGTTAGTACCTCCTATGAATGCTCACAGTGACAACGTGGGGTGTTTATTAGTACTTGGGAATACATCTTTAAGGTTTGCTTTTGCAGCCCTACATGGTGAATTAGTGTTCGTTATCCTGCCAGAGAGTAATCCAGAATAGCATAGTGAAGTGCTTATATTTATATTCCTTTATGATATCATTGTTGAGAGTGTCCACTAGTGAAAGTATGATCCATAGGCCTTGTTTCTAAGCATTGAAACACCATTTCCAGCAAGTTCTGTTACATGTTCGCTTGCTGCCATATTTATTTCAGATTGCAATTACTACTTACAATCATCCATATTACTTGTATTTCACTATCTCTTCACCGAACTAGTGCAACTATACATCTGACAAGTGTATTAGGTGTGTTGGGGACACAAGAGACTTCTTGTATCTTAATTGGAGGGTTGCTTGAGAGGGATATCTTTGACCTCTACCTCCCTGAGTTCGATAAACCTTGGGTGATTCACTTAAGGCCCAACACTGTCTACAGGAATAGAAGCATGCGTAGACATCAGCAGGCACCGTCCATCGTGCAGGCCCCTCCGTCCTACACGCAGACAATGCCGACCACCATGCCCAATGCTTCAACCGAGCAGGCTCCCCAGCCACCTCCCATTGACACACAGCAGGACAGTACTGCCTGTCCCGGCAGCATTAACATCGAGGAGGAGCCATTGTTCGGTCAGGAGCTCACGCAAGCCGCAGCTGCACAAGCTCGAGGTCGCCGCATAAGCAAAAGAAATAGCAACTACACGGAGAAGGAGGACAAGGTGCTCGTCGATGGATGGTTGACCATCGGGCAAGATGCATTGACGGGTGCCGAGCAGAAGGGGACCGCATTCTGGCGTCGGATCTATGATTACTTCCATGAACATCGCAAATACGGACAGGAGCCATTTGAGAGCGACCGCAGTGATACATCGCTCCAAAAGAGGTGGGGAGCAATTCAAACGGAATGCAACAAGTTCCAGGCAGCGTATGACCACGTGAAGCGGATCCCCGTTAGTGGCATGGGTGTGAAGGACTTGGTATGAATCTTAACCTCAACTTAGTCATCCAATGTTTGCACATATGTTTATCATTGTTGTCTTGCTTTGCTCTAGGTGTGCAAGATTTGGAATGGTACAAATGCAACAATGGAGAAAAGACCTTTGCCTTCCCTCATTGTTGGAAGCAACTCCAAGGCACCCCCAAGTTCCAGGAGGGGTACGAGGGGTACATGGCGACCTTGGCTGGCAACAAGACCGCTAAAGATCCCACGGTCATTGACCTTGATGGTGGGCAGCCTTGCAGTAGCTCCGCTTCTCGTGCAAGTCGTCCTCGCGGCCACAAGCTAGCCAAAGCCTTGTACTGAGAGGGAATGCTTCTCGTGCATCCAAAACCTTGAGCCAAAACCTATGCCATTTGTGTCCACCATAACTACCTACTATGTGGTATTTTTCTGCCATTCCAAGTAAATACTTCATGTGCTACCTTTAAACAATTCAAAACTTTATTACTCCTTATTTGTGTCAATGTTTTATAGCTCATGAGGAAGTATGTGGTGTTTTATCTTTCAATCTTGTTGGGCAGACTTTCACCAATGGACTAGTGGCATATACATACGCTTATCCAATAATTTTGCAAAAAGAGCTGGCAACGGGGTGCCCAGCCCCAATTAATTAACTTTCATTAATAATTCTCTTCACATGTTTTTTTCCTGATTTACCAGTAAGCAACTTAATTTTGCAATAGACACTCCTCCATGGTATGTGAAATGTTGGAAGGCACCCGAGGATTCGGTTAGCCATGGCTTGTGAAAGCAAAAGGTTGGGAGGAGTGTCATCTATAAATAAAACTAAAATACATGTGTAAACAAAAGAGAAGAGGGATGATCTACCTTGTTCGGTAGAGATAACGTCCTTCATGGGAGCCGCTCTTTGAAAGTCTGTTTGACAAGGGGGTTAGAGTGCCCACTACCATTCGTTGACAACAACAAACACCTCTCAAAACTTTATTTTTATGCTCTCTTTATGATTTCAAAACTTAAAAAGCTCTAGCACATGATTTAATCCCTTGTTCACTCTGCGAAGGGCCTTTCTTTTACTTTATGTTGAGTCAGTTTACCTACTTCTTTCTATCTTAGAAGCAAACACTTGTGTCAACTGTGTGCATTGATTCTTACATGCTTGCTTATTGCACTTATTATATTACTTTGTGTTGATCAATTATCCATGAGATATGCATGTTGAAAGTTGAAAGCAATTGCTGAAACTTAAATCTTCCTTTTTTTTCTTCAAAACCTTGTATTAAGAATCTATTGCTTTATGAGTTAAGTCTTATGCAAGACTTTTTTATGCTTGTCTTGAAAGTACTATTCATGAAAAGTTTTTGCTATATGATTCAGTTGTTTAGTCATTATCTTTTTGTTAGCAAACTATAGACCATTGCTTTGAGTCACTTCATTCATCTCATATGCTTTACAATAGTATTGATCAAGATTATGTTGGTAGCATGTCACTTCAGAAATTATTCTTTTTATCGTTTACCTACTCGAGGGCGAGTAGGAACTAAGCTTGGGGATGCTTGATACGTCTCCAACGTATCTATAATTTCTTATGTTCCATGCTAGTTATGACAATACTTACATGTTTTATTCACACTTTATAATGTTTTTATGCATTTTTTGGGACTAACCTATTAACAAGATGCCACAGTGCCAGTTCCTGTTTTCTGCTGTTTTTTATTTCAGAAAACTTATTTTACAAATATTCTCGGAATTGGACGAAACAAAAGCCCACGGCCCTATTTTCCACGGAGTGTTCCAGAAGACTGAAGAGGAGTCGAGGAAGGCCAGCAGGGGGCCCTCCCCCTACGGCGGTGCGGGGGGCCCACAGCCGCGCCGAGACATGGGGAGGGAGCCCCCTGGCTCCCCCGACGCTGCCCCTTCGCCTATTTATTTCTTCGTCCCCGAAAACCCTAGTACCGAGAGCCAAAATACCAGAACAGTTCCAGAGACGCCGCCGCCATCAAACCTAACTCGGGGGGGGGGGGGGGTTGATGTCTACGGGTGCTTCTATTCTTGTAGACAGTGTTGGGCCTCCAAGAGCAGAGGTTTGTAGAAAAGCAGCAAGTTTCCCTTAAGTGGATCACCCAAGGTTTATCGAACTCAGGGAGGAAGAGGTCAAATATATCCCTCTCAAGCAACCCTGCAATCACAAAGCAAGAAGTCTCTTGTGTCCCCAACACACCAAATAAACTTGTCAGATGTATAGGTGCACTAGTTTGGCGAAGAGATAGTGAAATACAAGTAGTATGGATGTATATGAGTGGTAATAACAATATGAATAAAATATGGCAGCGAGTAAACATGCAACAGAACAGTAAATAAACGGAGATTTGATGCTTGGAAGCAAGGCCTAGGGATCCTGCTTTCACTAGTGGACACTCTCAACAATGATCACATAATAGGACTACTCTACACTCTCTTGTTGGATGATGAACACTACTAATTGTGTAGGATTACATGAACCCTCAATGCCGGAGTTAACAAGCTCCACAATATTCGATATTCATGTTTAAATAACCTTAGAGTGCAAGATAGATCAACACAATTACACCGAGAACTAACATAGCATGCACACTTGTCACCATCACACTATGAAGGAGGCATAGATCACATCAATACTATCATAGCAATAATTAACTTCATAATCTACAAGAGATTACAATCATAACCTACGCCAAGTACTACACGATGCACACATCTGTCACCATTACACCGTGGAGGAGGAATAGACTACTTTAATAACATCACTAGAGTAGCACATAGATGATATTAAACTAGATCACATAAAGAGAGAGATGAACCACATAGCTACAAGTGGAGCCCTCAGCCCCGGGGTGAATTACTCCCTCCTCATCATGGAGACAGCGATGGCGGTGAAGTTGGCGGTGGAGACGGCGGTGGAGATGACTCCGGGGGCAATTCCCCGTCCCGGCAGGGTGCCGGAACAGAGACTTCTGTCCCCCGAATTGGAGTTTCGCGATGGCGGCGGCTCTGGAAGGTTTTCTCTGGTTTCATCGAACGGTGTCGAGGATTTAGGTCAGGGACAACTAAATAGACGAAGAGGCGGAGTCGGAGGGGCCACGGGGGACCCACACACTAGGGGGGGGCGCCCCCCCTTGGCCGCGCCGCCCTGTGGGGTGGGGCCCCCTGGATCCCCTCTGGCCCTTCTTTGGTGCTCTGGAAGCTTCCGGGCGAAATAAGATATTGGGCGTTGATTTCGTCCGATTCCGAGAATATTTCCTTACTAGGATTTCTGAAACCAAAAACAGCAGAAAACAGCAACTGGCACTTCGGCATCTCGTCAATAGGTTAGTTCCGGAAAATGCATAAAATCATCATAAAGTGTGAACAAAACATGTAGGTATTGTCATAAAACAAGCATGGAATATAAGAAATTATCGATATGTTGGAGACGTATCAGCATCCCGAAGCTTAGTTCCTACTCG